>NW_015542322.1:615711-616172 GCF_001515605.1 Sinocyclocheilus anshuiensis | reverse complement strand
ATATATATATATATATATATATATAGACACACACACACACACACACACACGAATTATTTAGACATATATCATTATATATAATCTTTCTTTAAAAATAAAAAAAATAGGAAATAATAATAATTAAATTATTATAAACGTAATGTAATAAAAGGTTTGAGGATAACTTCTCACCAATGGCGAATTAGCCTTGCGGGTTGGACTACAAATTGACGTCATTACTGAATAAAATATTAAAGGGGATACAATTCTAAACTATTAAACTATTAGATGATTAGCAAATGTTTTATTCAGTGTAGTGTTATCCAAAAATAATAATTCAATTCCAAATAAAACGTTACGAATCGTACGTCACCCCTCGCTCAAAGGCACGCATGTTACGTCATTACGACAGCAACAGATGGAAGACTGAGAGAGAGAGAGAGAGAGAGAGAGAGAGAGAGAGAGAGAGAGAGAGAGAGAGG
>NW_015542322.1:611336-615615 GCF_001515605.1 Sinocyclocheilus anshuiensis | reverse complement strand
AGAGAGAGAGAGAGAGAGAGAGATGGATGGATACGTTGTAACTTCAGAAAATGACTGAACTCAAGATCCATCTGTGAACAGGCAGAGGTAGAGTACATCATAACCATTTCGTCTCTTCACAATCTATTTATTCCGGTCAAATCCCTTCGTTTGTTCTGTAGTAGGAACAGTTAATCGCTAGGAGGAAGTAAAGTGAACTACACATAGCATTGTGCTATCTGTCTCTCTGCTTGACATTATGAACGCACTATTTTTGTAACATTATTACCGATTTGCATCAGCGCACTTATGCAAATGAGCCATTTTGACTCATGTCAGACATTAATGCTAATTAACATACGTTTACATTTAAATGATATAGATAAGGTGTTTCGCTTCCGTTCTTTGTCAGTCCTATGCAGATCATTGTTCTAGTATGAATATAATAGCTCAGTTTATCTCTCGAATGGATCTTAATGCATAAAAGCTGATAATATACGCTTATATTGGCAGGCCTGAATTATTAGATATTAATGGTATGCCTTCTGCACACCTGCACTGCAATGTAAACGTGTCTGAAGCTTCTCACTGTGAATTACATTTGTCATTTCGCTCATCATTAGGGCAAAATCTTGACAGATCCCTGCATTTTGCTGAAAAGGGAAGCCGGTGGTCTCTGAGACTGAGAGGTGCTGTGTGCCCTTATTTGGCTGTCAAATGCACAGATACGACATGTTGACAGAAAGCAGGTAACATTATTTGCTTCCATTTGCTTATAATTGTGTTTGCATGCATGTTTCATGATGCATTTATGTAACACACATGTCCTGCAGACATCCATGTTGCTGCTGTTGACAGTGTATGCAGATTTAGTGTAGTACTTCATGTCTGCTGGTTATTTTTAGATGTTCTTTTACAAGGCTGATCCTCTTGACTAGTAACTGTATCGGTTAAATGAGTCTGTGCTGTTATCCAGCATCAAGCTTTGACAGCTCTTGTGTTGATGGCATTTTTATTCTTAAATCTGAGTCATAATCCTGCAGTGGACATATTGATGACTAATGGTTGCAATCAAGTCTGCAGTGCCCCATTGCTTAAGAAATGGTAATGCTTACTACGAAGAAAGATTTGCATCTAGAATGTTCTGAATCAGCTGAAAAATACCTGGTTGTTTAATAATAAGACTGTCAGAAATTATTCTATGCGTGTTGAACAGTAGTCAAAGGCGATGATCTCTGTCAACAGGAAACGCAGGCGCAGCTGTGATGCTGAGGAGCTTCAGGTCTTGCCCCAGGCAAAGAGGTCTGGGGGTTATTCCTTTCTCCCTGAGGTTGGCCGTGATGTCTGGGACTCTGAGGTAAGAACTTGAAGCACAGCAGTTGACCAGGAACCTTCTTTCGTTCAAGAACGGTCAAGTGAGACTGTTGATGTTCATTCTTGAATGTATTTCATAAAGGTACAAACTAGAGAAAGTGCTTAAGTATAGAGTTAAGGCTGTTTTCAGTACTGTATCTCACAGACCAAAGCGGCGACTTGACATTTCATGAATGAACTGAAATTTCAGATGCTATTTTAAATGTTTTTTTCTGACTACCAAATTGTTAGACATTTTTGGCCGATATATTAAATAAAATCATTTATATTGTATAATAGTCATCTTAATGTCCAAGATCGCATGGTATGACGAGCGCACGTGACATGAATGTAAGATTGCATAATTTTTGTTCCGCATTCTACTTTTAAAAATGTTATTCAGTTTATACTTCATAAAATTTAGTAAGTAGGACATTAGTAGTCTATTATGTTCACCTAGGCTGCATTTATTTGATGAAAAAATACGGTAAAAACAGTAACATTGTGAAATATTATTTAAAATAACTGTTTTCTAATTTAATATATTTTAAAAAGTTATTTATTCCTGTGATGGTAAAGCTGAATTTTCAGCAGCCTGTTTTAAACTCAGAATTCGGAGAGAGAAAAAAAGTTAAAATTGCTAGATGTAAACTGACCCCAAACTTCTGAACGGTAGTATATTAACTAGTAAACACAGAAACCAGAAGTGGTAAAGCACAGAAACCACTGCCACCCCTCTATTCTTATTCATTCTCAATTCCTTGGCACCCAACAGTCTTCCAGCAGTGACAGCAGTGGGATCAGCAGTCCAGAGCGGATGGCAGGAGCCACTTCCAACATCCAGAAGACTGAACAAAGAGGACTCCATGTATCCCAGGCTCCCTGCAGCCCTATTGCCCCCACCATCTCAGCAGAAGAGCCGGCCGTCTCCTTGAGCCACAACCTCTCATACGATCACATCAATCGTATCTTAAGGGAGGCCCACTTCAGTAGCCTGCAAACTCGTGGTCAGCAAGGGCCGACGTGATCCACAATGACTATTCCAGTACCCATTGGCGTTAAGAAACAATGTACAGGGGACCTTTTAGAGGGACATTATGGGCCACTTGAAGGCCTGGCACAAATATAGGCCCTCTAAATGCATTTGTCTTCTTTCTTATAGCACTTTTTCATGTTCATAGTGTTTATGTGGGGCTCTACTTGATGTATTGACCATGAACTTCACATAGGTGCTATATAAAAGAAATATCTTGAAAATGGTCAAGTTCTTGCAAGATTATGTAAGCTTTTGCCCTTTACTAGACAGTCACACATGATGCTACTGCAGTTCTGGGTCACGTTTTATTCAGACACATGCATTTGGTCATTTTTGACACTCTTTGGCCGATCTGGAAAAGGAAAAGAAATGAAAGAATTTCCTGTATTTAAGAGCTGAAGTGTAGACACCATGCGATTATAATGCAGCCCTGCTTTGGAGTCATTAATAATACTGTTGACGTGTTTACAGAAGATTCCGGTTTGGGTCTGACTGGAATTTAGATTCTTTCAGGAAGTTTTTGGGGCTTGATGATTGCTTACATATCCAAAACTCAGGTCTAGAGGATTTCTCTCTGCGTGCCATGAAGGTTCATACTTTAAATGAGGAACTTGGTGCCAGATCCTTACATTTTTTATATAGTATAGTCTCTCTTTACCTTAGAAAAAATGGATATTAGCACATCACACTGTAGAGAGACTATTCTGAAAATGCATGCTGGACTCAGGTCTGTTAATGTACATAATGATGCACTCTTTCTCTATGAATTTAAAGGTGTAAACCAATGAATTATTGTGCAAATCCAGTCACTGCAAATTGAAAGCCATGTCTGATATTCACGCAAGAATTTCCTGGTTTCATTTTACAATAATCAGCTTGAAATACACTAGTTTAGATCAGTCACTGTGCTCAGTGTAATACGAGGACTCATCTTCTATGGGCAGACCAGGAATGACCTAAAATTAGCTTGCACCTAACGACGCACCCTACAGTATCACATCACTGCAAAATCCTAAATATTTTACCATAGAATAGCCATACAATCCACTTATGTCAAATATACATGATGGCTTAATTCTTTTCACAATGTTAAACCAAACAGGAATGGTAGTACTCCTAAATTTAGTATAGTTCAGTCCATTTTAGACATACATCCTTAAAATTAAAGCTTAATCCAAACAGATTGTATGAGGACAGTTACATCATTAATCATGTACGAAATACTTATGTACTTTAAACTACTCAGTGCACAATACTGTACAACCCAGGCACTGTGCTTTGTGTGAAAGACTATTAGCTTTTGATGATGAAAATTGTCCCTGCGGTCACCATTGTTTTGTATGTACATAATATATAGCTAGCATATATACAATATTTGAAATCGTTGTTATTTTATGAAATGTTCTGCTGGTGTAAATAAAAATTAAGTTTTTTTTTAAATATATGCATTCATTTTTTATTTCTGTTCCAGGCTCTGAATGGACATTTTTCTTATTCAAACCTGCCTTTTATAATGCCTGGCTTTAATTTTATACATTTAAATACACTTTCACACAAGACAGTTTTTTATATATTTGCACACAAGGTAGACATTGTTTTGGCAGGATGTATTTTGATTAAACTCAGTGTGGGTGAGGGGTCATAGGATGCTACATGCGCTTTTACAAGCTGTTTGAACTTAAATGTGTGTTGGCAGTGTGTGTACACAACCACCCTATAATGATAAAAATCCACCCAGTGTTTTTTTTTTAAATCTGGTTAAATGTTTTCCCTTCTCAAATAGAGCCGATCTCAGACGCATGTCTGTGTGACGTCACACAGACAGGCATCTGAGATCAGCTCGATTTGAGAAGGGAAAACATTTAACCAGATTTAAAAAAAAAACACTGGGTGGATTTTTATCATTATAGG
>NW_015542322.1:570607-611228 GCF_001515605.1 Sinocyclocheilus anshuiensis | reverse complement strand
CGCAGTGGATTACATTGTTTCTGAAGGGAATGCCCTCCCGATCTACATAAATGCGTCTATGTTTGCGCAAATCACTCATGATCCAGCCTCATCTACAGAAGAAGTGAGTACAATGTTTTGTGAAGAATCTTTGCAAATCGCCTTTCCTAATAATGTGCTAATTAGCAAGTTTCACAATGAATGCGGCTAAAGTAAACAGTCTCTGAGAGCAGCTCGGAAGGGGCGGGGTCAGCAGAGCTCATTAACATTTAAAGGAACATGCTACAAAAACAGCTTGATCTGAAAAGCGCTGTTTTTGACAGGGTAAAAAATTTGTTTTTTTACACTACCATTGAGAAATTTTAACCAAACTATGTTACAGACTTTTCATTAAGACCCTAAAGAATCATATTAACTTGTGGAAAATGGGCATCCTATGACCCCTTTAATGTTTGTTCTTATTTTATAATACACACAGGAAGACATAAGTGCTTTAGTAAGAGGAAAGACTAGTGCAAATAGTAGCAACCATTGCAGTAACACTCGTGCTTAACACCACAACAGAAAAGCATCCTGAGTTTTCTCAAATGTATCTTCATGAATTCAGAAGGAGCTGAAGAAATGTACCGTTACTGATCGTCGAGACTTGACTTATTCCCAGCTTGAACTTTTAATGTGAACCACTAGCAGCATTTAGACCGTAAGTAAAGAGTATGTTTGCAATTGCAGGTGGATGTTACCTTCGTAAGTACTGGTTAAGACTGTGACCACATTTACATGCAAAATCATTTCTGATCAAAAAATCCTTCACAGCAACTGGAATATTCCTGTATACATGTAATCAGCATATAAACTAAGACATGCATGCCTTTTCCTGCTATTCCCCGGTGGAAATACTGGAGATTTTAGAAATTCTGAATAGTAATGACAACAACTCATAGCACAATGACATGCAAAATGTATACTACCTTTCAAAAAGTTTAGGGTTGGTAAGATTTTTTTTGTTTTTGAACAACTCTTATGCTCACCCAGGCTTCATTTATTTAAAGAAAAATATAGCATAAACAATAATACTGTGAGATATTATTGCAATGTAAAATAACTGTTTTCTATTTTAATATATTTTAAAATGTAATTTATTCCTGTGATGGCAAAGCTGAATTTTCGGCAGACATTACTCCAGTCCTCAGTGTCACATGATCCTTCAGAAATTTAAGTGTTGAAAACAGTTGTGCTGCTTAATATTTTTGTGTAAACTGTGATACATTTTTTTTTAAAGATTCTTGGACGAATAGAAGGTTCAAAATAACCGCATTTATTTGAAATATAAATCTTTACTGGTACTTTTGATCAACTTAATGCATCCTTGCTGAATAAAATTCTTAATTGTTCTTTCTTTTTTGCAAAAATAAATAAATAAAAATCTAACATCCCAAACTTTTGAATGGTAGTGTAGGTCATGACATTTTAATGTTTGTCTAAAAAATAAAGTCAAGTCTCCTATTTGCTCCAACATTGTTCACTCATAACTACATACAACAAACAGTTGATCTTCCTAATAAGGTGTTTACGTGACTCAAAATGATGATTAATACAAGCTTAAGTCAGAATATTGCTTTAATCAGGTCATGGAAATCTAAAATTTTCATGTGCATGTAAACGTGGTCACTTGTAGCAATTATTATATCATTATTAGATTAGAATGAAGTTATTTTCCCCCCAAATCAGCACATAACCATAAATGAATGTTGGCATCAGAGATTGAGGAAGGAGAAGACAGACACTTGCTCACTAGATGTGTGTGAGCCTGCAGTTCTCTCACAGCTTTTCTCAATTGCACAGTCTGTGCCTGTAGTGGCTTCTACACTTATCTGGGTGTCTGACTCGACAGGAACAGGCTCGACCAAACATACAGGTTTGCTTCTGTTGACTAACTCCATTCCACTGAAGAGTGACAGTCTGGGTGGCTCTGAGATCTTAGAGGTTTCTGTGTTCCTGTACTCCCCCTCTTCTTGTTCTCTTTTCATATGAGAGCCAGGTACAGTGCTGTTACCCTGTAGGTGTTGTGTAGATGGGGTCTCCTCTGATGGGATAACAGAGGTTGCGTTTTCTCCTAGTTGTCCCGGAACAAAGGGGACGATTATAGATTCAGGAGGCTGATCTGAAAGCGAAGAGCTGGCAGAGGTTGGACATCCAGCACGGTCACATTTGGAATTTGTGACACAACCAAGCAAGGCCTCAAACTGCCTTAAGAGCTAAAGAAACAAAAATAAAGTAATCCTACATAATTACAAAGATAATAAAGAAAAATTGTTGTCATTGCTAGCAATGTTTGCTCCGAAATTGCTAGTATATTTCACAATTAGTCACAAAATGGAATTGAATTAAAGGTGAAATATAAAAGCAGAAAGACTGAAATAGTATTTTCTTGTAAAACATACTCAAATAATTTGATAGATTCCAATCATTTTATTTTGAAAAACTTTTCATGAAAATTGTGTAGGGCAACTGTTACCTTGGTTGCCTTGTTGGCGACAGGGCCTGTGGTTCCTTCGCTAAGTTGGGCAAGGCGTTTGTTTGTGATATTGAAAATATGATCTAAAGAGAGGAAATCTGAAGACATCAGGCAGGCCAGAGCACACATTGCCCTCTGCAGGAAGGAAATACAAACTGGTTATGCTGTATGGTATCAATATAAACTGCTCATGCAAGTTAAATAAAAAAAAATGTTTATTTGAAATAATATTCTGAGTAGTGTAACAGAATAGGAGACTTTACCATCTGGAGGATTTGTGTGTGGTCCTGGAGTTTGCGAGACAGAAGTTCAACGACCACCTCACAGTTGAGAGTGGAGCATCTGAAAGAAAACAAGGATCAATATGTACACAATTTTAGCTTTGATGCTGCATGCACTGACATTACAACCCAAGAGTATACTGTAGATCGCTATATGTCTACACTGATGCCAAAATCATGCACATGTCTCATAATGAATCATTTACTCTTTGATAAAATGCTGGCTCTCTTCTCTGGACAGGAAGACTTTTGAACCGCTGGTCAGTTTGTTGATAAGTGCCGTCTCCTGACCACAGTCCCCCAACTGAATGGCCTCCACACTGATTCAAATCAACACAAATATCACAAAATAACAATGTGAATCTCACACAACCTCAAAAGAATCAAATTGAAAAATAATAATAATTATTATATTTTGTTTTGTGAAAATCAATCCAATTTTATAATCTCATTCTCGTTACAAAATAATTGTGGTCAGTAAGATTTAAGAAATGAATGTTGCAACAAAATTGATCAAAATTGACAAAGACATTTATGTTACTAAACGTTCTATTTCAAATAAACACTGTTCTTTTAAATATTTAAAAAGATTCAAATATTAAACAGCACAACCATTTTCAACATTGGTGATAATAATAACAGTTTCTTGAGCACCAAATCAGCATATTAGAATGATTTCTGAAGGATAATGTGACACTGAAGACTGGAGTAATGATGCTGAAAATTCAGCTTTGCCATCACAGGAATAAATTACATTTTAAAATATAATAAATAGAAAAGTTATTTTTGATCAAATAAATGCAGCCTTGGCGAGCATTATAGACTTCTTTCCAAAAAAAAAAGCCCAAGTACTTACACATATAACTATAATAATATTTGTTGTATATTACTGATTTATTTTTTAAAAAATGCATAAATTATATTTGTATTGTAATATAGTTATATATTACTGCTTTACAGTAATGATAATCTGAGGGTCATTGAGAAAAAAACAACAACCCTAAAACATTCCAAATTCATTATGATAAAGAGAGTTTATGCTTAATTTAACTAATAATTTAATGGTTCTAAAAATAATATAACAATGCAAAATATAATATTATTTTTTATATATTATAGTTCTTGTGATTTTGTTGCAAATTATGACAAATGACATTGGATGCTGCTGTCTTAATACTGCAAATAAGACGCCAGCATTAAATTTCCCCTTAGCTATGCAATGACCTGGCGTTAATAACCTCAAACACTTGAGAAAGCAATGTGTGCTGACCTCCATCAAGGACAAGAGCCCTGTAGCCATCTGTCCCTTACCGCTCTGATAGGTCACCGCTCTCCCGACTCGCCCCGGAGTGGCTGCCCGAGCCGCCCGACTTACTGCTTCCTCCCAGTGAGGTCTGGCTGGCTTCTGCAGTCTCCTGGGATGAGTTGTGTGAGGAGCTGTGCCCACTGTCCATTTCCTCCCAGCCTCCACCAGCCTGCCCTGGGCATCTGTGAGATGCTGCGAGGAGGAGAAATGGTCATTTCTTTGACATTCTTAACATGCACTTGACCTGCTTTTAAAATCAGTGCATGGCTCACCTCTGTGGCTGTGGGATGGGACGTTGTAGGCACATGCTGGCACTGCCATCTCCACAGTAGCAGAGGGTGCCACCACAGCGTGGTAGTGGTTATCATGGAGACGGATGCCAGGATGCTCTGTTGGAGGAAGAACAGCGCTGGCAACCACTTCGGCAGCTTTCTGAATCTTGTCCAACAGAGTCCCTCCACCTGAACGAGTGAGGCAAACATTGCGTGAAATAAGACAGGACACACACCAGCATGCCTTCCAGTTGTAAATATTAGTTGAGTGGAATGAATGATATTAAATGTCTGTATCTTACTGGATTCTTTCGTTCCTGGGCTGTATCCGAACCCCTGCATGCCAGACCTGAGCGACTCTGAGCCCATTCCTGCAAACAATTTACATACTATAACACGTCAATACTTTTAACTTATAATAAAACAAGCTAAATAGAGACATTCAAAAACACAAATCCTGGTTCACTCACCCACAGATTGTGTCACTGTTTTGTGTGGAGACAGTCCTGAATCTGGGGACATGGTATCATTAAAGAGTAGGGTAGCCAACTCCTGTATAGAAACAAACACTGGCTTAATTCAGTTATTAATAAATAACAAGAAATACACAGAAAAGTGACTGCTTTCTGTGTTAATTATATGTTGCATGTTCTTTATGAATAGACAGAAGAACAGAAGACAGGAACAGAAGAAAAAAGTTATTGATCATAGGAATGCTTGTACTGCAGTTTAATTGATCGATGTTATCGATTTGTCTGTACAAAGAGACAGTTTTACCTGAGCCGAGCTTCTGACTTTCTGAAAGAGAGCATTTCCATGGATGGGGTCCGGGGGGCCACTGTACACTAAGAAAGACATTTTTTTTATTGTTTTTGTTTAAAGGAGTCTCTTACGCTTACAACAGCAACATTTATTTGATGTAAAATAAAGTAAAAACAGTAATGCTGTAAAATCTTATAATTTAAATATAATTCTGTTTTAATATGTTTTAAAATGTAATTTTTACCTGGAATGGCAAAGCTAAATTTTTAGCATCATCAGTGTCACATGATCCTTCAGAAATCATTCTAATATGCTGATTTGGTGCTCAAGAAACATATGTCTTTGCACACTTTCGTCAAAATATAAATTACTGCTTTGCCTTTAAATGACTACCCAGTTTGGCTGGCGTCACCAATCCATCCCATTTTTTCACGTCATACAAGACCACTTTCCAATCCAATCAACAATCCAATCAATTCCTAGTGGCTAAAACCAAGTCCCACCCTACATTTTTATCTTACTGAATATCCTGTTTCACCAAGTAAAATGGGTTGCTGACATCACTGCATCTTGACTGAAAGAGTTCAAGAGTTACTGATGCTCTGGTTTTATTGATTGAAACATGGTTTTATGTGTGTACTGTACACAGACTCCTTAGAATCAGTTAATATGACTTCCTTTTAAAAGTGCTACAGTGTTCATTTTGAACTGTTTAGATCTGCTTACCAATTACTTCTTGTATAAATGTAGCATTTCGCCGTAGCTCTGTGAGGAAGTGAGGTGGTCCATGGCCACATAAATGCAGGAGAACCTTCAGGACCTTGGACAGCGTTAAAAGGCACAATAAACATAACTAAAGCCAAAATTTTAAAAACACTGAGCTCAATAAAGGAAGTTCATTACACTTTTCAGGGTTTGAACCTACAACCTTTTGGTTTCCAACCAAGGCAACCCACCCAAACTCACCTTAAGTTTGACATGGCAGGACTCCACCTGTAGTCTCTCCAAGAGGTACTCAAGAAGACACTGGCAGCAGCCCACTGACTCGTGGGAAATTTCTTAAATATCATGACAGTTAAGGTCCACTGATGACAGAGCATTCATTATTCTGCCCTATTCTCTTATGTAATGGCAAAAAAAGGATACTGCCGATTTCCTCAAAGAGATAGCCGGGACAGGGCGAGTCGTCATCTGATGTTGCTCGCATAAGTGTTGGCACCTGAGACACAAAAAAAGAGGTGTCTTCCAAAAAAAAAAAAATCATATATATATATATATATATATATATATAGTACAATAGCACAGTGCTTTTACCATCTGAATCCACTCACAAAGTCAGCACCATGGCACAATATTAGTAGTATGTGTACGTTTACATATATTATGGCACTGAATGTAATGGTATTTATATGGTACTTCGAGGTACTTAGAAATAGTAGTAGTATTACCATAATATATAGTATTACCATGATAATACTATGGTATATTTTCAAAACACCAAGGAAGTACCATGGTTACTATGGTTGTCTTTTTCCACTCTCTTTAAACAGAAATAGCAATCATATGCAGAGATAAACTAGACATTTTTCTATTTAACCACTGCTAACGCCAGATATCCAATAAACAACGTAGAAAACCAGGTTTGGCGTCAAAGATAGCTGAAATGACGTTATTTTCCCAGTTCCACGGATACCTACTTTTTGTAGGAAAACCAACCGTTCCAGTAATGAAGCCATGGTGAAGAAATCTGTGTTTTTTCGCCTGTCTATGTACCATTGCTCACAGGGCGGGTGACAGTGCAGGTCCTGCCTGCCCAAGAATGTCTTCACAAAAAACACGGACGTCTGTTTAGCTCGCCCACTCCGGTTTGACGTTGCGATGTCCGCTTTGTAAGTCGGATCTTTTCTGTGAATCAGTTGAACCGATTCTTTCACGCATTACTTCTTTGGTTATCGGTTCAAAAGAATCGATTCGCGGAATTGAATAAAAAAATGTCGTAGCCAATAGAACGTGAGTCTAAAGGCCACGTGATCAAATGCGGAAGTTACTCTGGAGTGGATTTCTCGAAATCCTGAATGTCTTTGAAATCAACTACATGTTACTACTGGCTCTCCACTGTAAGTAGGAAACTACAACAGAAACAAACAACCAATCATAAAGCAGTGCATATGTTTCTGGCTCCAGATTAACGCTTTGATTGGCCACTCGTCAATTGGAGGTTTACACACGTTATCTCAGAGGTCACAAGCATGGCGCTGTCCGTGTTGAATATACACTTTACATCTATCAGCCGGCTCAGTGATTTTTAAACGAACATCGGAACTTCTGATTAATAAAAGGATTATTGTAGTATATTTTGTCGTTTTTGAGCTATGTCTAGTTCAAATGTTTGGACTCGCAGCAGAGCGAGAATGAAGCTCTTCCCAGAGCTGTTGGTTCAGTGTTCAGGAGAGGTACACCTTCATTCAGTATTCCTTCCTCAGTATTGTTATATATATATATATATATATATGATGCGTTGTATTATGCATTTATGCTTTTGTTGTTGCTTGTGCATCGTTCTGTTTTTCTGTTATTATATTATTAGGCAGCTGCTTATGGTAAATGTGTGGCCTCTACAACCACTGGCAAACAGGAGCTGACCAAAAACATGTGTGTCAAAGAATTTGAAGCACTAAAAAGCTGCCTTCAATCAGCTGTGAGTGTTTTTTTGTTATTATGCAGTACATAGACAAGTATTTCCTAACAAGTATCCCATTTACACAAACCTACATTAGATACATGGGGAATCACAAAAAAGTGAGATTATACGTTTACTATTTAAATGATTGTATCTTATAGTTTAATTATTAACAAATTACACATTTAATTTATATATATTACACATTTAATGTTTATAAATATCATTTGCAAAGAATTTTGTAACGTATGTTCTGCTGGCCTTTTCTAATTAATTGTTTTATATTTGCAGGCAAAAAAGGGAGTAAAGTGAAGAACATCATGAATAAATATCATGTTGACTTGATATTTTGACTTGAGATCATTATAATTAGACCATTAAACTTTTCTGAGGATGAATATCTATGTCCTTTTTTTAATAGTAGCTTTTGTCATTTCTCTCTTTGTAAATATACATACATATATAATAATGTGTTTCAGATGGATAATTGTATTGTGCAGAAAACCACAATGAAGTGTCTTTTTTTTTTAATAAAAAGTGAAATCATAATTCTCTTCCTTTGTTCATACATAACATTACAATATAATATACAGAGGCAGTTTGGACTGAATTATATCACCATCTGCATCATTACTTTTGTTTCCACATATCAGTATATCAGAATTGGGATAAAAGAGACAGACTAATGAGAACCAGACATTCTGTGTTGTTTGGAGTGTGCAATTAATGAAGGAGCGGCAAAATGAGAAATGAGGTGTTACGTGATGGGTGGTCATTATCACGCCCTTGACCGCAGATTGCGGATCAGCGCTTGAGTTAAACTCCAAATTTGGACTCGCTCCTGAAATTCTAGGATGGCGGTTTTAGGGGTTTTGTTTCCAATCAAACAAAAGTGGGCTGAAACATGAAAGGCCAGCTGATTAATGTGTATCCATGGGGTGTATGCCACTGGCACCACAAAAGATTATGGGCTCTTAGTCATCTCGTATGGAACGTAAAGCCATGCCACTGTTAAATACACCCTTCCTGCATAACCTGCACCCTCATTAGCCACATGTTAATTGATAGAAGGGCCATAAAGTCAGCCACTAATGAGTGGGGATCAACAAACAATTCAACCAGCCAATTAGAGGAATGAAGAATAGTGGTATAAAAAATTCTTTAAGAAAAGACATGCTACAGGTTATGCTTCAGCTTAGTCACAATCATTGTTTGTGGCCTTCCTTCATATGGGCTTCATTCACACTTTTTCAGTGCACTACAAGGTGTTAATTGAAAAAGAATGGTCTTGTGGAAACCGTTGTTTGGTCCAAATTGGCTATAAAATCTCATGGTTTAGGGGAACTTGTCTTGACATTAAAAAGGGTTATGCAGACGATCAGTTCTGAGCACAATGAGCATTACATTGGCAAACAGTGCCTCAATGTCTTTACTATGCCAACAGAATACATGGCATGTCAACTAGTGATTTTTAAATGTTTTAAACATTTCTAATTCCTGTATAGTTGTCATACATGTTGTATTTATGACTTAATATTAATTGAGAGACTATTTGTACTTTCAAAAATTAGCCAGTTCAGGATTATTTAAGTAAAGTGCAAAAAAAGATTAAATTAAAAAAAAAAAAAGAAAAATTTAAAAGAAATCTAAAACGCATACCACCACTATATCGCATAAAATCCTTGAACTTCAAAAGAAGAAAAAAGGATAAAGTACATACAATTTGTAAACTAAAAATAAATAAACAAATAAATAATAGGAGTTAAATAGGAGAAATATGATGCAAGCAACACAACAAACATTTCACAAAGAGCTGCTGTTACATAAATAAGTTTATTCATTTATCCCAATTTAAGAACAAAATAAAATACTTTGGGTCATCAAACGGTCATCAACCTCTGAAATCTGCTAACATGTGAATTGATTTATTTTTAGAGATCTACACATCATCTGGTAACTGTATATGGATAAGTGCAGTGTTACTGACCACTAAGACAGACCGCTTTCAATGAATCTCATATGACTTCAACCCATATCTCTATATATTTACGTTCTTTTGAAATAGGAATAAGATACCCAAAAGCGAGATCAGGAAATTCATCAAGAGAATACAGTCTATTACCCTGACTAGTTTAACCAGCAAGGTATAGAAAATGCAGATAGGGGACAAAAAGTTGCAATCCACACACATTGTGGGTGTAACAGACTTCAAATACACATCAATGCAGAACATAAACACCGTAAGGCACTGACCAGAATCAAATCTTCATATGCAAAAACATGGCATGTTCAAGAGAAAAGCAATGCAACCGTGAAAAGAAACCCGGCGGCTGCAGAGTGAATACAAGGAACTGTCTGCGGGAAACAACAGTATTTCAACACTAAATCTGGAATATATACAAGGTCCAATTTCAGATCAACCTCAAAAGTTGAGAGTTGAGTACTTTCACAGAGTCACAGACAATTGAAACACAATTGAAAAACAAGAAAACTCAGCTAGCAAAAGATAAATCAAAACATAAATGATTCAAATATTTCATTCACTTATAGCTGGTCTGATTAACTATTAGTTACAACAGTTAACTATATAGTTAACTTTTAAATAAACTATTATTTATCATAAGTTAACCATTTGGAAGGAACATCTGATCCTGAAGACATGCATAGAAAAGCAAGACACTCCTTCAATAGACAAATTTGATTGCAATTAAAAAGAAATTACAAAAAAAAAAAAAAAGTTTCATAAAGGATTTTGGACAAATACAAAGAAATTATGATTTCATCAGGCCTTTTCTGAAAACCATTAAGGAATTCTCAGACCACTTAGTAATTCACCAGTTCACTGGAAAAACAAAGATGTCAACGTAGTTTCAGATAACAACATGTCACTATTCTTTCAAGCAGATGGACCATTGAACCTGTTGGCCAAAGTAACATTAACACTCCATTTGCATTATAGTTCCTAGAGAAGAAAATAAAGCTTCTGCAAGAAGATAAAAGCTGCATTTTTTAAAACCGCATCTCATATTAATTTGGCTTCTATTTTCATTCACAGAACATACATTTTAGAACCTGCCGTACAATTTACCATAGCAGCCACAAGGGGGTACACTTGTGCCGTTTTCCTATGCGATGGTCCAAAACACAATATTCTGAAATACCCTGTGTGCCCATCAAGGCCTGTTTTTAATGTGAGGCCCGCTCAGTTTATTACACCAGACATTCCGTTTATTGCACCAGATTCAGCAAAATCTCACACAAAACAATAATGGAAGCTCATAAGAGATTATGGATCCAGTGTTCCCGGCGGACAACTAAAGGATCAAATCAAAGTGCCCACTGTCAACACGAACCCAAAAGGAATGTTGTGTCTTAGATAAAGGCATCTACTTTTAAAATGAAGAGGAAAGAGATTCTTCTCACTGCAAGATCATGTTTGTTTTTGAGAGGTTCATTGGGTTCCAGAGGTTGTAATTCTGGAACAACCTACTCTAGTCTTCATTCTCCTGCCTCTGAAACATCTGTTTAAGCTGGCGCATGTGAATCAGAGGTCCCACCAGGAGCTGCCCCTTTAGGTCAGCATGTAAGTCTAAGCCTCCTACATCCCGCAGAAGATCCAGGTCAGTGCCTCCTCCGCCCTCAGGGTCCACAGCTCTGCGTCTCCTCTTAAGGTCCAGCCCTCCATCCTCTCTGCTCCTCTTTTCCTCTTTCTTCTCCTCTTCTGGTGGAACTATATTCTCCTTCAAGTCCCTGCCTCCTTTTTGCTTAGGCATTGGCAGGGCTTCTCCTGCTTTGGGGGCATCACCATCCTTCTTTGCGTCAATGACCTGCTGTAGTTTGTCTAGTTGTTCTTTCTGCTCGAGTATCCTTTTCTCTTTCTCGGCATGCTCCATGATCTCTTTATCAGTCTTCTCTCGTTTCCGTTTCAAACTCTCATCCTCAAGACTTCCCTTACCCTGTCGCGCATCGATGACCTGCTGCAGCTGGTCTAGCTGCTCCTTCAGCTCCAACAATCTTTTCTCCTTCTCGGCACGCTCCATGATCTCTTTATCCATCTTCTCTCTTTCAAGTTTCAAGCTCTCCGCTTCAAGCCTATCCTTCTCTAGCTGTTCCTTTTGCTGCCGCACACGTTCTAGCTCCTGCTCACGTGCCAGTTCCTCTCTTCTTTCTCGTTCCTTCCGCTCCTTCTCGACACGGGCCTGCACCTCTTTCTCAATCCTTTCCTTCTCCAACTTTTCCTTCTCTATTCTCTCCTTCTCCGCCTCCAGGTGGGCCAATTTCTGCCTCACTCTCTCCTCCTCGTCTGCAAGAGCGTCAGGATTGATTTTGGCCGGTTCTGGTTCTCGAGGACGCAGAGGAACACCTCGGGCACCGACGTCTGGAGGTAGTGCTCCGTCATGCCCTGCTTGGTTGTTTAGCTCCAGCTCCTCCTTCTTGGGAACTTTAACACCTCCATCTTGCACCACTTCAAGGGCATTGTTGGGAAGACTGACTACGACTTCAGCCTCTTTTGCTTCTGGGTCTTCAGGCCCTGCGACAGCTGCAGCTACATGCTTTGTCTCTCCCTGGGGCTGCTGGAATTGGTCTGGAGCGACAGCGGCAACTTTAGGCTTCACTGCCCCTTCCATCCCTTCGAACCCCTTCTGCACAATGTTCCCCAACTCACCTACACCCTCTCCTAAAAAACACACAATGTGTTTCATTACTGCACTGCATGCAAGCGGATTTTAAATGACAACATGACTGACAACAGTATATCTAATAGCATGTTCAAATATCTAATGTAAAAAAAAAAAAAAAGTTTCATAAAGGATTTTGGACAAATACAAAGAAATTATGATTTCATCAGGCCTTTTCTGAAAACCATTAAGGAATTCTCAGACCACTTAGTAATTCACCAGTTCACTGGAAAAACAAAGATGTCAACGTAGTTTCAGATAACAACATGTCACTATTCTTTCAAGCAGATGGACCATTGAACCTGTTGGCCAAAGTAACATTAACACTCCATTTGCATTATAGTTCCTAGAGAAGAAAATAAAGCTTCTGCAAGAAGATAAAAGCTGCATTTTTTAAAACCGCATCTCATATTAATTTGGCTTCTATTTTCATTCACAGAACATACATTTTAGAACCTGCCGTACAATTTACCATAGCAGCCACAAGGGGGTACACTTGTGCCGTTTTCCTATGCGATGGTCCAAAACACAATATTCTGAAATACCCTGTGTGCCCATCAAGGCCTGTTTTTAATGTGAGGCCCGCTCAGTTTATTACACCAGACATTCCGTTTATTGCACCAGATTCAGCAAAATCTCACACAAAACAATAATGGAAGCTCATAAGAGATTATGGATCCAGTGTTCCCGGCGGACAACTAAAGGATCAAATCAAAGTGCCCACTGTCAACACGAACCCAAAAGGAATGTTGTGTCTTAGATAAAGGCATCTACTTTTAAAATGAAGAGGAAAGAGATTCTTCTCACTGCAAGATCATGTTTGTTTTTGAGAGGTTCATTGGGTTCCAGAGGTTGTAATTCTGGAACAACCTACTCTAGTCTTCATTCTCCTGCCTCTGAAACATCTGTTTAAGCTGGCGTGTGTGAACCAGAGATCCCGCCAGGAGCTGCCCCTTTAGGTCAGCGTGTAAGTCTAAACCTCCTGTGTCCCGCAGAAGATCCAAGTCAGCGTCTCCTCCGCCCTCAGGGTCCACAGCTCTGCGTCTCCTCTTAAGGTCCACCCCTCCATCCTCTCTGCTCCTCTTTTCCCCTTTCTTCTCCTCTTCTGGTGGAATTATATTCTCCTTCAAGTCCCTGCCTCCTTTTTGCTTAGGCATTGGCAGGGCTTCTCCTGCTTTGGGGGCATCACCATCCTTCTTTGCGTCAATGACCTGCTGTAGTTTGTCTAGTTGTTCTTTCTGCTCGAGTATCCTTTTCTCTTTCTCGGCATGCTCCATGATCTCTTTATCAGTCTTCTCTCGTTTCCGTTTCAAACTCTCATCCTCAAGACTTCCCTTACCCTGTCGCGCATCGATGACCTGCTGCAGCTGGTCTAGCTGCTCCTTCAGCTCCAACAATCTTTTCTCCTTCTCGGCACGCTCCATGATCTCTTTATCCATCTTCTCTCTTTCAAGTTTCAAGCTCTCCGCTTCAAGCCTATCCTTCTCTAGCTGTTCCTTTTGCTGCCGCACACGTTCTAGCTCCTGCTCACGTGCCAGTTCCTCTCTTCTTTCTCGTTCCTTCCGCTCCTTCTCGACACGGGCCTGCACCTCTTTCTCAATCCTTTCCTTCTCCAACTTTTCCTTCTCTATTCTCTCCTTCTCCGCCTCCAGGTGGGCCAATTTCTGCCTCACTCTCTCCTCCTCGTCTGCAAGAGCGTCAGGATTGATTTTGGCCGGTTCTGGTTCTCGAGGACGCAGAGGAACACCTCGGGCACCGACGTCTGGAGGTAGTGCTCCGTCATGCCCTGCTTGGTTGTTTAGCTCCAGCTCCTCCTTCTTGGGAACTTTAACACCTCCATCTTGCACCACTTCAAGGGCATTGTTGGGAAGACTGACTACGACTTCAGCCTCTTTTGCTTCTGGGTCTTCAGGCCCTGCGACAGCTGCAGCTACATGCTTTGTCTCTCCCTGGGGCTGCTGGAATTGGTCTGGAGCGACAGCGGCAACTTTAGGCTTCACTGCCCCTTCCATCCCTTCGAACCCCTTCTGCACAATGTTCCCCAACTCACCTACACCCTCTCCTAAAAAACACACAATGTGTTTCATTACTGCACTGCATGCAAGATCACTTCAGCAGGAAGCACAACACTGGTAACACTAGAGGTTAACTGAATCATTCTCTTTTTATTGTTCACCAGTGGCAGAAAAACTTTCACTTTTTACATCTAGACAAGTTCGCTGACTTTCAGACTCACCTGCTGCTGCCTTTGGCTCATCTTCTCCTTCCTTTACTTGATGGACCTCCTCATTCACATCTAAGTGTTTTTCTTCATGGTCCACATGTCTTTTCTGCTGTTCGACTGCCTTTGGTTCTTCTTCTCCCTCCTTAATTTGGTGGATCTCCTTGTGTTGCTCCTCAATCACAGCCAGGAGTTTTTCCTGTTGGTCCAGAAGTCTTTTCTGCTGTTCCTGCTGCTCCTTAATTACCTGGAGCAGCACAGCGTGGTCCAACTGACCCTCTGAGGATCAGCCAAGCAGAAAGGTAAAAGAGAAGTTAGAATGAATATATTGTAGGATGCTTATAAAAGTGTAATTTACTATGGTTAAACATACTTGTCAATCTGACTGTTTATCAAATTAAGGAGCATAATTTAAAATTGACCAAAAATAGATTTTTTTTTTTTAGTTTTTCTGAAGAAAATGTTAGTGGTGCCTGTCCATACAACCATTATGTTGTAGTTGGCCTGATAACTTTCCCACTATTTGTTATGCTATGTTATGTAAGCTTCCAGAGCACTGTTAAGTTTTTTAGGTGGTTTGTAAGAAGTTTCTACATGGTTAGTAAGGCATTGCTACACATCTATTAGGAGATTGCTATGTTGTTCTGTGTATTCTGTAGTGCATTGCTCAGTTTCTAGAGTGTTTCTATGCACTTTGTAGGGCATTGCTATGTAGTTTCTAGTCAATATGGAACCCTAACAACATCAATATGGAATTCTACCAAAGAAATCCCTTTCATCATCAAACAAGAGAAAGACTAGGGATCCCAATTAATACCAGATGGCTGTTCAGTTATGTTTCCAGAGCTATAGTACAGTACACACATCTGTAAGCTACAATAATGGTCAATGTATCAACACAGGTAACAGACTATTGGTTATTAACAGCTATACGGGTTGAAGCGGGAGAGGATGACTGTTAAAAATAACACCAAAGAAGACAGACTGAGTGGAGTGAGAACAGCAGACATAAGACACACCATCTCGTACCTGCAACAATCTTTTTAATCACTGTAGGAGGCAGGAGTCCGTGGCACAACAGAATGGCGGAGGAAGATAAGAAATCGAGAAACAAAAGAGAAAAAGACAGCAGAGAGAGGGCAAAGTGTCTTAATAAAAACAAGCCATGTGAAAGAGACAGAGATTTAAGATTTGGTGCATCTTTACAGTATATCTGAGTGTAGCAATGCAATGTGACATTTCAGATGTTGGCCAGTTTGCTGAGAGAAAGTAAAACAAGCATTTGGAAAAGAAAAATGGCAAGTTGTACAGTGCAAAAAAATATGTATTATTACAAAACAGATCTGTCCTTGATGCTAATTGGTAAATATTATGTTCTAGTCATGCTAAAACAACAATATAATAAAAGTTATGACAGTACACTGGTTCATAAAGCTACTGTCTAGTGGGCAACTTATAAACTTAGCACTAAGTAGGTTTTACATATCAATGACTATATTTTCAAGTGTAAAGATTGCATTGCATTGCTTGACTACCAGTGTTGTTATGGTTAACTAAAACTATTAAAAAATCTCTGCAATTTCTGCAATTGAAATAAAGCTGAAATAAAATAAAATATAAATATTACTTTAAAAAACACTTAATGAAAATTAGGAATGTTGCCTTGGCAATTAACTAAAGTTTAAGATTAAATAAAACTGTAACAAAAATAAAGGTAAATAGAAACTTAAACTAAAATCAGAATGAAAACTAGAAAAATAAATCCAGTTCAAAGCCATCCAGCTAGGAGTGATGAAGTAGAACAGAACCAGGCAAAGAGAAGCAAAGTTCGCACCTGTGAGCTCAAACATCTGACTGAATGACTGAACAGAAAATGTTATATATTTCAAACCACATTTCCTATAGATTCTGGACAATGTTCTGTCAATGTTCTGATGGACAAAGCACTCACCTTCCATCTTGTCCCCATCTCCATCCTTGTCCGCCCCTACATCCTTTCCATCTGGAACCTTCTGTTCCTTGTGCTCCTGCACCAGAAACTTCTCATTCGCTGCAGGAAGCAGTCAATGAATGAACAAATCATTACAGAGTGGAAAAGGTCATATGCTTGGACCTTATGATGTGCCATGTCATATCAACAGAATATGAATAAAAACAAAAGGTCAAAAACATTGTTTACAAGCCACTTAAGAGTTTATCAGTCATGTACGCTAAACAGAAACTAGATGTTCACATTTTCTGAAGATCTGAGTGGTTGCCAGAGAATTGCTAAGCCGATGCTAATGTGTTCACTCACGTTTCTCACCCTGGGGTTCAGGGGCTTTGTCCATCTCCTCTGGCTTCTTCTCTCGGTGCGCTTCATTCTCATGATGCTGTTCTTTCAATTCAGACAGGTTGTCTGGTTCTTTATGGACCACCAAGGGCTCGACGTTCTTCAGATCCTCTGAATTTTTTGCCTTGTCCAACACTTCATTAACTGCATGCTGGTCCTGATCGACATCCCTTTTCACCACATCTTCTTCTTTTTTTGACTCCTCCTCTTTTACAGCTTCCAACTCTTGTGCTTGCCCCGCCCCCTGCTCAGCAAGAAGCTCCTTCTCCTCTCTGGCAGGTAGTTTCTTTTCTTCTTCCACAACTATAGGTTGTTTCTTTTCGTCCTCATCTAATTCCTCCTGGTTTTTGATCTCATCTATCTGAACTCTGTCATGAGGGATGGGCGGCTCATGGCGATGGGCTTCCCCATCTGGGACCGCAACACCTGTTGAAGAAAAGCCAGATCACAGTAACTGCTCACAGGTTCTCATATGTCACAAAACCATCTAAATTACACAGCTAAATTAATGCATTACCTGCTTCAGGGCGGTCCAGCTGAACCTTTTCCTCCTCATCCTTTCGCTCAGCCACTTCCACAGGTAGTTTAATTTGAGGGGGCTCTGCTGCTGCCTTCTCTACTGGCTGTTCAACCTCAATTGGTGGCCTATCTGGCTTCTCTCCTAGATCAGGTTCCAGTCCATTCTCTTGCACTACAAACACACAGATCATTAGATGTCACAATGTACAAAAAAATTATGTCAAGTTTCTGTGTGGGGTGAAAGACATGTCAAATTTGTCCCACACCCATGGCTCTCAGGCTTCATGTGGCTCTTTAATGGCAGTCTCAAAATTTCATTTTTTTGTTCTTGAATTAGCTTTTGCCTGAGGCCTGTCAGATGTAATTTGCAGTGTAACTCAAGTTACTTTGATGAAGACCCTACTTTGGGTACAGACAAACCAGAATCAAGCTAAATTATGTTAACAACACTGCATAGGTCTTCAGTGGAAGCAGTGTAAAGATAAGATTTAAAGTCAACATGAAACAGCATACACAAGCTATTTTAGTTTTATAATCTGACATTTTTTAAGTAAACAAGAAAAAGCAGAACTTGATTTTAACCATCAGAATTGCATCAAGTATTTGCTATACAGTCCAACTTGTACATTTCAAATAAATAAATAAATAAAGTCTTCAAATTAAAGGTTTTTAAGATAATAAATACAAATTCAGTCAATTGTGTCCAAACCTTTGACAGTATATACTATCATTCAAAAGTTTGGTCAGTAATATTTATTTTTTAAATAAAGAATTTTATTACGCAATGATATATTATATTAATCAAAAGTGACAGTAAAGACGTATAATATAACAAAAGATTTCTATTTTAAATAAATACTGTTCCTATTTATCAAAGAATACTGAAAAAAATGTATCACCGTTTCCACAAAAATATTAAGCATCACAATTGTTTTCAACATCAATATTACTAAGAATTGTTTCTTGAGAATCAAATCAGTATCTTGAAGTAATGAATACTGAAAATGCAGCTTTGCAATCACAGGAATAAATCACATTTTAAAACATATTAAAATAGAAAAGTTGACGGGTGGTTAGAGTTGACAAATTACAGGGTTTGTTGACATCATTCGAAAAGTAAAGTTGTTTCAGAGACAAAAAAATAGTTAATAATTTTCAATAAACTATAATGAAGAAAAAAATATCCTTTGGAATAACATTTCAAAATAAGACCAGGAACGTGTATTAAAAACAAATGGGGTCCATTTTTATTCATGCATTTTCAGAGGGATTTTTTAAAATACGAGTCTCAAACTAATGAACTGGCTATGGTTATACAATATTAATTTCAATCCAAGCCATATGTGACCCTGGACCACAAAACCAGTCATAAGGGTCAATTTTTCGAAATTGAGATTTATACATCATCTGAAAGCTGAATAAAGAAGCTTTCCATTGGTGTATGGTTTGTTAGGATAGGACAAAATCTGGAATCGGAGGATGCAAAAAAAATCAAAATATTAAGAAAATCGCCTTTAAATTTGTCCAAATGAAGTTCTTAGCAATGCATATTACTAATCAAAAATTAAGTTTTGATATATTTACGGTAGGAAATTTACAAAATATCTTCATGGAGCATGATCTTTACTTAATGTCCTAATGATTTTTGGCATAAAATAAAAATCTATAATTTCGACCAATACAGTGTATTTTTGGCTATTGCTACAAATATACCCCAGCGACTTAAGACTGGTTTTGTGCTCCAGGGTCACATATGTGCATGTCTTTTCTGCTGCAGCAGTCCTAAAAATCCCACTGAGAGTGTCACAGAAACACCAGCAGAGGGCAGCAGAGTATGAAAGACCAACAAGACAAGAGCTGAACAATAGAGGAGATTTCTAATAAGGGTATGAGATAGATGCTCAGTGCTTTCCATATAACCTTGCCACTCGTCCTGTGCAAAACAGCCTTTGAATATTTACAATGTCCACACCTTCCTTTAACCTGATCCTGTAGTGTACTACCATAACAGATAATCTACTGCACGACAGCATTTATGCATACGCAGAAAGGAGTTACTCATTGCAAATGAGAAAGGACAGCAGTTTTGATAAACATTATCTATGGGAGCTGAAAAGAAAAAGAGTGTACAGTACAGGGAGTGGGGTGGGGTGGGGTGCACTTCCCTACAATCCTGAAAAGCAAAGCGTGCATGTGCATACAGCTGCAAACGTACACCTCTACATGCCCGCGGGCCCCATGTTCCACTCGCTCACTGAGCCCACAGCTGCCCTCACCAGCACGCCGTAAACAGGAAACAGGTGTGGAAGTGGGTGTCCGCTCAATGATAAATGCCAGTGTCAGTCAGCAGGAGGGAGTGAGAGGGAGAGGAAGAGGAAGGAGGAGTGGCAGAACAGAAAAGGAGAGGTAATGGTGGATGAAGTTGTTGGGACGCTCCTGATATCTGCCTTTTTTATGAGCCTCTGTCCTGTATCGGCCCGTATTGGAGGAAACACTGATGTTCCTGCCCTCTCCCAGATTTGGATGCCCTCCCATCTCCCTCCCCTGACCAGAGCCATAACGGGAAATCGCCACCGGCCGTTTCACTGCTGCTCTGGGACAGCGAGCGCTCAGGTTTGAAGGGCATCATTCAGGTCACTGATTCAAAGAGAGGCCTGCTACTGAAGCTCATCATTTGTGCTCCTTCACTGTTCTTTTTCTTTTTCTCATTATAACTTGTCCTTTCAGAACTTCTTTTTCTATTTTGTGTCATTTGTCAACTGATAACTTTCTCTTCATCAATATAAAGCATAGATGTACCTGGTCCTTTAGGCAACTCATGGGCAACAAGGATGGGAGGCTTGTCCTCAGTTTTTGCAGGGACATCCGGAGGGGGAATTAATTTCTGTGGCTCGTTGGAGGAAATGGACAGCGTGGTGAAGGTACTGATGAGCAGGATGCCGAGACCGACCCACAGAACCAGCTTTAAAAAAAAAGAGATGAAGAGAGAAATTAAAAGAGAAAAGAAAGTTAGTGTATATGGTCCTTTAACATATTTCAGTTAAATATCAATGGTGTGATGCAGGTTTTCTTTTTGTGTGTGGCTATATTAAAAACATATGCGTAAACATAATAAAAATTGTAATTTATCCAGACGAGGACTTAAGTGTACCACATCTATGAAAAATATGTTATCAATTTCTGCATTAAAATTCATTTTGATATTTTTGTGGGACATAACATAAAATAAAAGTGATACAACTCCATTATATAATGAACAACAAATGTCTCATGCACATGTTGCTGTATGAACCAAAAGCTGTAAATTATATCACAGTGTCAGCAAGTTAAATATATAACTATCTGTTAAATATTACATACATAAACAGATAATTTGACCTTTTTATATTAATCAGATTAAATGACATCAAAATTAATTACATTTTTAAATAATTTTTACTTTGAAAACTAACTTGAATATGATGTGTACACTCAATGGTTAGCCCATCAATTAAACCCCTGACTATTTAAAAATTACATAATGATGATACAAATATAATATTTTCAAACATTGCATTTTTAAGAGGTACATTCTAAATTTTGAAAAGATTTCTCCTTTGAAATATCTTGCTAATTACTACTGACATTAAAAACTAGAGGTGGGAATTGTTTGAAATCCCACATTTCAATTCTTGGGGTCAGCAATGTCCATTTTGAATCCAATTTCAATTTGATACATGCATATATTTGATTCTATTTGACTGTGATAAACAGTTGAATATGTTTTAAAGACCCCCCCCAAAATCAAATGTAAACCATGAAATGTATGTTCTTTTTCTACACGGTTTGGTCAACTCAATAATATGACACAAATTCCATTCAAGCTGACTATATGGCTGCCCTGAGACAAATAGTAAAACTACTCAGTACAAAAACTAAATATCCTAAAACTACAATAAAACGTTTGAAAAGATAAAACTGGTAAATGAAATGAAAGTAATAAAAATGGTAATAAATATTTTTTAAATGCATTAACAAATTTAAAAAAAAAAACGAAAAATATTTTCCCTAACTGAAAATATGGAAGGATGTATTTGTTTTTCCTCCTCACGCAGTGAAGTGTGCGCTCTCTAAACTGTCCCAGTGTTATGCTACTCTCACAGCTGACTTTCATCTTTTTGTTTGAAAAACAAATCTGTGATTTGATTCAAATCGATAAACGATAGAATCAATTTTCCCCCATCCCTAATAAAACTTTAAATTCCAATAGAATCAGTGCACATTTAATTTTAGTGGTTTAAAATTCAATATACAAAGCTGGCAAGGGCGTTGCTGGCATCCAATCTACAATAATGTCCTACAGTCACATTAACGGTGCACCAAACGCTGATGAAATCTATTAAAGCAGGTCCTCTCCCAGTTCCACGGCCCTGATCTGTGGGTATTCTGTGTGCAGCGGTGGACCTGGACATGTCAGGCTGCTTGGCATGAGACAAGGCAGACTGGCATCATCCGCTCATGCCAACACAAACATCTGCTGTGCTCGTTATGACAAGAAGCTCTTTTGGAATGGTCCTTGCCCCAATATCAGGACCGCCACCCATTTGGGTGGACTCCAGTGTTTGGGAAGTAACCCTGTGGGCAGAGAATCATGGGCATGGAAGCGTGGCATGGTTGGCACTAAAGAACAATGAACATCAGTATGTTGGCTGCTCGCAAACCACACAATATAAAAGAGGTGAGGAAGACATCAGCACTGTTGTGGTTACACATCATCTAAGATGAGACCTCAGTTGCTTTCACTCTATTGTGAAAGAGTAAAGGCATCTGTAATTTGGGCAGGAGACGGAGGGGGCACAGCCCGAGGCACAGTGCCAGCACACACACTGTGGGAATGACTCCACACAGCAAGTCAGTGCACTCGCAGGATATCAAAATGAATGACAAACTCCATTACAAAGAAAGAGGAGCAGCTGCCTTTTCTCCCTGACACACAATTCCAGTGCATTCTTCTTTCAGATCACATCAGATATCAAACAGACAAAATTGATGCACTCTCTTTAGATTCTTTGCCCTTTTTGCTTTAATGAGCTACACTTCCATTCAAAACTTTGGGGTCAGTTTTTTATGTTAACCAAGGCTGCATTTATTTGAAAAACACAGTAAAAATTAATATTGTGAAATATCATCACACAAGTTTTATTTATATAGATACGTCAGATGAGTAAAACATTGACTGTCGGATGTGCTGTACCTGTGCAGTCCAGGCGTTCTTCATGATCTTCTTGTAGATGAGAGCTGGGCAGATGAAGCAGATCAGACTGCCCATGGTGGCTCCAGTCAAACCCAGGATGGTCTCCACTACGGCACACGCACACAAACAAACATTTATTTTATAGAACCATTCTGTAAAAGATTTTTACAAAAAAGTATATGAACTACATGAAATTAAGGTCTTCAGGCTGTTGATTAGTGGTTGCTAGGGCACTGCTAAATGATTGAAGTGGTATCCTGGTCTCTAAATATGATGAATAAAAAATTTGAGGTAATATTAGTTATACGTCAAAGTTTACTGATTTCAAATGTACTTGACTCAACAAACCCCTAACCGTAATTTTAAGCAATAGTAACAGTGAGACTCACTTTAACATACACCACTAAATTCGCATCTAAAAAAAAATCATAGTATTCAACCAATAGATCCAGGTATAAAATATGATTGAGTCATATTTGAAGCTATAAAACAGCCCATACACAGCTGAATTCTATATTAATGTATTAAGTTGCTACATTACAAAATCAAAACAAATGTAAGGCTAATGGACTATATTACTTGGAAGAATAGATTTGTGAAAGTATTTTGCAGTTAAGAACTCTAATTATTCATTGCCCATTAATGCTATCAGATTTCTACTTGCAGTCATTGCTCATTGCTCTTGAATGAAACTTGAAAGTTTCCTTTTGAAGAATATTTTTCAAGATAAAAAGTAGTTTTTAAAAACAACATTTTTTCGAAATGTTTCAGATTTTTTTTTAAATGTTTTTGAAAAAAGTATTTTACGCTCACCTAGGCAGTATTTATTTAATAACAAATACGGTAAAACTGTAATAACGTGAGATTTTTACAATTTAAATGCTCTTGTGATGGCAAGTTTTCAGTGTCACATAATCCTTCAGAAATCATTCTGATATTCTGATTTGGTGCTCAAGAAACATTTTCTATTAAACCCAAGCCTGAACTAAATTAACAACATGAACAGGTAATATTATCTGATTTGTTTTTACAAATATTTAAACTTTACTGCCCTTGACACTCACTGTAAGTCATATAACACTATTTTAACAGTTGTAAAAATCACTGTAAAGCACAGCCTTAGGTGGCTAATTGCTCTAAGATATAAACCAAAATAGCAACTAAGTGTACAAATCTATTCCAACCTGCACTATATTCAGACCCAGCATGAGGAGGCAGTTTAAACCGGAAAAAATGGCACAGGCAATCTACACCATCTCATCTCCTGAATCACCACATCCATCCTCCATCAGTCTTTCTCCCCATACCGCTCCATCACACGCTCCCCCCCTCATCCTTCTATCTGCCTCCTACCATCCTTCCTCCACCCTGCACTTGTGCTGCAAGGCTGGGCAGTGGGCCCAGGGGGTGTTTTTCATCCTGAGAGCAGCCATATTGTTTTACTCAAATTTATGCCCTGCAGTGTCTTCTTCCCTATGGTTGGATTTGTGGCCGTGAGGACACGCCAGTGGCCAGCGGAGCTGTCATGGAGGACAGAGCTATGCCTTTCCCCCATTCAATCGTCTCTGCGAGTCTCACCTTCCCTTCTCTATTAGTCTAATTGGGCCCGCTGAGCCAAGTGGAGCCCAAGCCAGCAACAGCCAATCTCCATGAAGAATGAATAAAACATGGCCCACCCCACCATTGCCTAAAACATACATCTTTATCATCCTGTTCCGCTGATAATGAATGGACGGTATAGAGGGGAAGGATAAGGAGTGATTGACAGAGAGATATTTTAAAAGGGGAGATAAAGTGGGGTGTGACGTCATGGGGTATTAGCGAGAGTAACACAAACAGACTTACCATTAGGAATGAGGATGCCGCCCAACATGGTGCCAAAAACAATGCAAAGAGTGATGCTCTTGAAGCGAAGTGGTGGCATATACCCACCTGCGGCGAAGGTGCCATCCTTTTGCTGAAAAACAGAGACAAACAGAGCACTTTCACAAACCTGTTACTAGATTCCAGGCACACATGTAGTTCTCCAAGCCCCTGTTATGGCTGAACAAGTGAAATGCATGTAAGGATATTGGGTTTGGCATGCAAGCTTCATAAACCCCCCTCCGCTCTGTTGTCAAAATGCCAGATTTAACGACAGCATAAAACCCTTCGCCCGACCGCGAATACAGCCGTGATTTGAGCTGATTCAGCGTGGCAGCGGCGGTGAGACAGCGAGCCAATGTCTTGGCTGGTTTATGGAGGAGATCTGGACCTATTCTCATCAATCCAGCCCCTTTTATTTCCTCCTGAATCTCTCCGTGCCCCAGCAGTCTGCTGTCCGTGGAGGCTGGATCACTGGTGTCTGAGAGGTGGAAGGAGACGTTGGATCTCAAGGCATCCATACTGAGGGACAGAGCAGGCAAATGCATGCTGACTGAGACCAGACTTGGGGTCTGACATCAGCCCTGTGTAAAGCCCTGTTAGGCTCAATGAAGTCTTTATTGAGTCCATTAAATTTAGCAAAATACTTCTGCAGCTGGTGCAGTTTATGTGCATCAGGAAAGAGGAGACACCTGAGTTTGTCCAGACAATGTCCAGATGGTGGCAAGTAAATGATTTTATAAATAGGCCAAGAATTTTGCTATGTTTAAAAAAGGGTATTAATTTGGTGGACAAAATGGGATTTTGTTGTTGATACAGTCAGTATGTACAACCATCACAGGGACTTCTGACAGTCCTGTCTCAATTCTACTTTAAAATAGGTCAATCTAACACTACACTATTCAGGTTCTCAAAAGTAAATGGTAAAAGCAATAAAAACAGAAGTGCCGGGGTTACTGAAGTCCAGGAACCCAAAGGGAGCCAACAAGGAGGTTTAGTGTAAGTTTAGTGAGAAAAATCATGTAGGAAAACAAAAACAAAAAAAACTATATATATATGTTATAATATAATATAATATTTGAAATACTATATTCATAATATATTACAGTATAAACTGATTTTTATACATGAAAATATATTGCTGTCTATATATTTTAGGAAGGGGGTCGGTTGCAAGGGAAACATTATATTTGGGGGTCCATGGCACCAAAAAGTTTGAAAACCTCTGTCTTTGTAAAACTGTTACCTGCTGCTCGAATAGCATGGTGTTGATAGCCTGTCTGCAGGGCAGGATCATCATAGGAAAGCCCACAGCCACAGACATCATGAAGCCCACACGGATCATTTCCGTTACCAGGTTAGATGGAAAGTTCATCAGTACGTTCCCGGCAATGTTATCTGTGAAGCTCACATAACCAAAGAACCCCACCTGGAGGAACATAGTACAAAGCACGGTTAAGCGTCTGAGTCTTTGAGTCTTATGATGGACAAATCTGCATAACACTCAAGACAAAATGAAACAGCATTCATAACTTTTGTAATGCGATTAATTTTCAATTAAATCCTAAATAGTAGATAATGTAAGGCAAGACTTGATTTTATCCATTGGATCATGAAAGGATATTATAGTATTGCTTTATTCTTTTCTGAGCACAAACATTGTTTTAAGAAGTTTTTATGTTCAATTAAAAATCATCAAAACATATTTTGCATTTTGGCACAGTCCGTGTTAAAATATATTCACTGCAGTTTTTCAATTCAAAAAGTTGGATCACAACTAAGTTCTAAAGTAATGTTTGTTTGGATGCAAACAAAGTAAAAAAAGAATCTGTTACATTGATTTTCCACTTCAGTATGTGGTACGTCTGAGCAAACATACAATTTCATACAGGGTCACTTGATCCTGCTTGAAATGATCAGGACTAATACTTCTTATGGCATTGTAAAGAAGCAGCCCAACAGAGATCCATGTCTCTTTCCTTGTCTCTTTGATGACCTCACAACACCTCCTGACTGTGCAATGATATTGTTTTTATGTGATGAAAAATAGCAAGCTGCTTTTCAAAGGTCTTTAAAGCCTGTCAGCCCCCCGAAGGCCCTCTCTACAGAGAAACAAAGCAGTGCCTTCCCTCTCCGACCTTGCTGGCCTTGATCTATCCGCAGAGGAAAAGGTTCCCTTCAGTAGCAACACCAGGCAGATGTCCTTGAGCCCGCCACAAAACTCCCTCTCTATTCTATTCTACAAACCCTCCCGATTCAATTCAGCTTTTGTTCAAAGTGGAAAAAAAGCAAAAAGCTGATGAAATATGAAAGTAGAATACAAAGAACACTGGGAAAAAAAATCATGAGCAATATTATCTCTCAAGGTAACGTTTATACTCCCGCTTTCAAAGAGCATGGGGACCAGAAACATTCTGACGATGTCTTAAAACACATTCCACACAAAGTGGCCCTGAAAATATTTATGAAGGAATAAAAGAGACACAGCATTTGATGTTGATGGAGCGTGTCAGTGCACGTGGGTCACAGAAGAACATGCCAGTCAGTCTGACCCCATCGTCTGAGTTCACTCTGTTCCTTTGAAAGGGAATCGTGAGGACATTCCGGGGTATCAGTGTGCGCCCACCACCCACAACAGGGGAAGGTGATCATCTGTGGAGCCGGATATGGATCTAAGAGTAAGAACGTGAGCAGACAGCAGCTCTACTATCCTTGAATCCTCATTTCTTTACCGTGTCTGAGGCACATGCTCCCAGGAGCCAATAAGGACAGAGCAGCTACAAAATGTTTGTTGAATTTTAAATATTTTTGAAAAAAACTATTATGCTCACCAAGGCTGCATTTATTTGATCATAAATACAGTAAACCAGTAATGCATTAGTATCAATGAAGTATTATTAAAATTTGAATACTTTTTTTATTTTAATATTTTTTTTAAATGTAATTTATTCCTGTGATGACACCAGTCTTTAGAGTCACATGATCATTCTAATATGTTGATTTGGTCCTCACAAAACATTATTATTGTTATCAATGTTAAAAAATAAAACAAGACAGAATAATATTTTGTGTAAATCGTTATACATTTTTCAGTATTCTTTGATAAAAGTTTAAAAGAGCAGCATTTATTTAAAATAGTAATATTTTGTAATATTATAAATGTCTTAAATGTTACTGTTGATAAATTTAATACATCCTTGCTGAATAAAGGCATTAATTTCTTTTTTTTTTTAAATCAGACTGACCCCAAACGTTTAAACGGTAATATACAGTATACTAATTAAGACCATTTCATCGTCATATGACATGACTATCCGAAGTGTAAGACATTTTTATTTATTTCTATGAAATATGAATATAATAATAATGAAAGATCACTTCTCATTTGTCAACAAATTAAAAAGCAGCAGATAAGAGGTGGTCAGATTGCACTGGCCAGATTTTAAGCTTTTAGATCACACTTGTGACTAAATAATTAGCTAATTAACCAGTCACTCCAGTTGAAAATGTTAAAACAGAAAAATAAATGGAATGGTTCTTGTTTTGGCCTCAACAAGCTGCTGATTATCAGTTAGCAGTTGATGAATGGTCTCACACACTTACTGTGATGTAGAAGGTTGTGACCACGTTGAGCGAGGAGGTGAATATTGTGCTCATTCTCTTCACTGAGGGCTCATCCAGGCTGTCGTAAGTGGGCAATACTTGCCTATGGAAGAAAAAGCTTTTTATATACATCAGGCTCAAGATGCATACATTAAAGTAGTAGGTCAATACAACTTAAAACTATGACATACTGTTGATTACTACAGCTATAAATGTAGTGTTCAGTTGTATTTGTGCAGCTCAAATTTTTGATTAAATATTTATATTAGTTCTTTCAAAATGTTTGTTATTTGAGCTGTAAATAAGTCTAAATCATTGTTTAACAGAGGGGCTACGGTTCTAGGTGGAAGAACATTTGGTTGTATTGGGTGAATGTTTCATATTGTAAACAGTTCATTTCTTGTGTCCTTGTGTATATCATGTGAATGCTACTGGGTCTAACCATTTTACCATAAACTGATCCAATATGTTGGATATGCAAGTAAACATGATTTTTTCTGTTTTTTACAAACTAAGTGACAACATATTATAATCGACAGCATTTCACAGATAAAGTCTACAGACTTGCATTAAACCCAAAGCATTCCTTTAAAGTATCACAATACTAATTATTATAACAGATGCACAATTTGTGCAATGTCAGATTTATAGTAACATTATGACAAAATATAACAAATATAACATTATGTGAATTCACATAAATGCTTATTTATGGGTTAACTCAAACTGACCAGTCACAGTATAATCATTATTTAGCATAAGGACATACTGAACTGTGCGTTTGAGCTCTAGAGACACAAACATGCAAGAGAGCAAGAGAAGCAGGAATTTAATATAGAAAGGCCATCACTCATTTCAGACACACAAAAGACAAAATGGAGGGAGGGTGGGAAGGAGGAAGAGTCGAATTGGATGAAACGAGCACTGATAAAGGGTTCAGTATCACAGAGAAACAAAAAACAGCTACAAAAAGAACAGAAAAAATCTATGTCTGTCATCAGGACAACCAATAAAACCAGACGCCAGCAAAACATTAAATGGGGAATTTACAACTGCTATATATTAGCGACAAGTGCTAGTCAGACTTTAGCATGTTATAAAATTTTCTGGCAGTATGGGCTTTTGTTTGGGCTCTCTTGCTCTCAGCCCACTCACAGCTCTCGTAGACACAGTCAGAGCCCATTCCTGCTTTTATTAGGATATACAGTACAATGTTCTGGGCTTTTTAAGCCAACGCCTGATCTCACACCAAAGGCCAGTCTGTCTCATAGCTGGAACTCACTCGCAATAAAAACCAGAGCAGTGGGAGAGAAAGAGAGAGAGAGAGAGAGAGAGAGAGAGAGAGAGACGTCCATGTAGACTTCTACATTTTATGTGTATTTCTTTTTTCATTTTTCACTTATTCATTAAAACACAGCAACACAGCACAGTTTTGATATTTCTCAAGCATTAATTTTCCATTCAAACTCAGTTTGAGATTTGAAAATCTCCCATTGACTACCATTCAAAGTTCGGGGTCGGTAAACATTTTTAAGAGACGAATTAATACTTTTATTCAGCAAGGATGCATTAAATTGTTTAAAAGTGACAGACATTTATAACGTTACAAAATATTTAAATGCCATTTTTTTATTTTCTATTCATTAGAGGGAAAAAACTGTATCATGGTTTCCAAAAACATGTAGCATTACAACTGTTTTCAACAATGATAATAATAAGAAATGTTTCTTGAGCACCAAATCAGCATATTCAAATTATTTCTGAAGGATCATTTGACACCAAATACTGGAATAATGGCTTTTGAAAATTCAGCTTTTCCATCAAATTAATAAAGTATATTTAAAATATAATAAATCAGAAAATCCATTACTTTAAATTTTAATAATATTTTACAATGTTTTACTGTATTTTAAGCAAATATTTTTGATTCAAAAACATTTAAAGAATCTTACTGACTGTTGAACATGCGCATGTTGATAGAATGTTTGCCATTCAAAATGCAATGGAAATTTGCATTCTAACATTTATTTGTATACTGTATTGCACAAATCTCTACAATTGTCAGGAAGCCAAAAATGTCTATGATCTGAATGTGGCATAATGTAGGATTCAGCTAAAAAAAAATGCAAATTTCCTTTCTCCAAGGAAACACTTATTTACTGACACTATTTGCCACCCAATGGTTGATTCTCATGATTTACCCAAAACTAAAGTCTAAAATCTGATTTTACTTGCCTTGCATGCATTGGTATTTCCCTCAAAAACTACAAATTTGGTTTTATAATTTCCTTCTGTTTAAGTTTTAGTCTTTCAAGTCCTTCCAAAAGCTTTTTGACAATACCTTTCTTGTATTTGTATATCTTTTTTGAGAAATCCGAATCTGAGAGAGAGAAATAAGAGGAGGCGGCCACACAGCCAATCAAAAGCTTTTACAGCCATGACATGGATGCAAAATTGAATTCAGACATTCAACTATAATTACATAGAATTCAGTGTCATAAGACTGAAAGAAAGGACTACAGAAAAGCCATTCCTGATGAATGGAGAGAAAAGACCCCAAAAACCTATTCCTGATGAAATTACAGTGTGTGTGGAGGGGGAAGATCAGTGATGCTACAGTCCCACTGCACTTTCTCTACACCTCTACCAAGTGTTGACACAATAATTATTTTGCAATACTGCTAAAATGATCCCGTCATAACACCTAAAGCTGTGAACCTGCGACTTGATGCTGTGTTAGCTGACATGACAATTTTACGATAGGAATAACACCATTATGGTGTTTACACATTACAGTGGAATTTACACATTAAGCGGGAGCCGTATAAGGGTGCCAGTGGACCCAGAATGCTGCTCTTCAATGAACAGTATCTGTTCTCTTAGTCAAAAGAGCAAGCAGGTCAACTTTTCTCTAAAGATTAAATTTGGCATCGGATAGAGCTCGTACTAAATGTACTAAAGTAATAAATGTAAATGGATGGGTAAACGTAGGCGCTGACAGGAACTGTTTGTGGTCGGATCAGAGGTCATGTCGCGCCGTCTCGCTCTTCTAATGAACGGGTGTAAGTGGCATTGTATGTCAATGCCGGCCAAAAAGCCACAGCCAAATATCACTCATCACCCTTCAGAGAAAGAGTGTGTGTGTGTGTGTAAAGGGGGACTTACAGTAAGCTTCAAGAGCCGCATTACCTCATCCACACCAGAATCCAACACTGACACCTCCTCCACCCCAACACCCTCACTCTCAAACACACACACATCTGTGCTGGCATCTGTACACTCAGACACCTCAATTCTATTCACTTCCAAACACATTAATATCCAGACAGACACAAACACAAGCACCATGTTAATATCTATGTATAACTTCTATGTATATTTATCTGAGAGAATTGTATGGATAAAAGTTACTGTTTTTGTCACAAATTGATGTTTTTGTCTGAGAATATTTTATGAACATTTATAATAATTAGAAATGTTCCTTGAACATCAAATCAGCATATTAAAATGGCTAAAGAACCATGTGAAACTGGAAGACTGGAGTTGTGACTGCTAAAAATTTATCTTTGTTGTCACATGAATTAATGACATAAAAATATGAACAAAAATGAAAATATATTAAAACAGAAAACATTCTATTGTTCCGATATGTAACAATATTACTGTTTTCACTGTATTAATTTATCAAATAAATGTAGCTTTGACAAAGATATATATACACATACACACAGTGAAACCAAAAATTATTCAGACACCAGATATAATTTTTGATATTTTTTTACTAGTGGGTGCAGGACACTATAGTTTATAAATTTAAATGAGGATAGCAAAGTAAGGTGAACTGTGACATATTATACCCAAAAATTCTTCATACAGTGGACTACCAATAAAATTTGGGATCAAAAAATATTCAAGACACTTTGACCTGACCAAGTGTTTTTTCTTTAATTGCTAATGTGACCTTTTTACACCACAGACTGAACAAAATTAAGCATTGCTTGGTAATTGGTTGACCTAAATTGGTATTATCTAATTGTGTACTTAAATTTAACAGCTGAATAATTTTTGGTTGATTGTAATCCATTACATACCTTTCTATCAAAGTTAGTTAAGGGGGTCTGAATACTTTCCGTACCCACTCTGTATATATATATATATATATATATATATATATATGCTGAATATACCTGGATATATTTAGTTTAATTGTTTACAAAAACATGAATTTGAAAGATAATATTAGACATGTCAACTAAGTAAAACTATGACAACCATATGTGTATTGTACAGATTTTATGTAATATGATGTGGATATAGTAAAACTACAGTGGAAATGATTTGCGCATTAAGAAATTAAACTTAAAAAAGAGAAAAGAACAGCTGAAGGAACTAGGAGTGGAAGATCAATAGACACTGGTGAATGCCGTTAATGTTGTGAAAGATAAGAAACAGAAAGAAGTGAGTCAACGTCTCTCCATGCCCAAACTTAAGATTGCATAACCAGGTAAACAACTGAGATTACCAACCCCTTGCATGGTTAGTATATTTGAGCTAGCGAAAAGGAAAGAAAAGAAACATAAAATTAGGTCAAGATGGGGAAAAAGAATGTGAATTCTTATCAAGACAAATGTCTGCCAGCAGTATCAAAGACCAGTAACAACTATGAGCTCAACATTAGTCTATGGTACTCCCACAACATATCAGAGTTTCAACATAATACAAATAAAGACTGTGTCAGTGCACAGTGGTTGAATTCATCAGGGGAAGATCCGGTCACGGTGAGCTCTTTATGGATGAACTATGATGAGCTGCAAAAACTCATCATTCCTTGTTTATGAATCATTAATGCTTGTATCAGAATGCACTAATATTTCAACTGTATGCAGATCTGACAAGCTGCCAACTGACAAAATAAATCAAGACGACCTTGTGGGTCAGTCTATTATTGCTAAGAAAACCCAAGCTATTCAAACACGTTAAAAAGGGAAAGAGGCCTTTCATGGTTAGGAATAGTTCACTCATAAAAGAAACTCATTTTGTCATTATTCACTCACCCATCATTCCAAACCTGTATGACTTCTGACATGGCAAGTTTTTAATATGCACATATGCAACAGAGATTTTAAAGCTACGGCAGAAGCAAGTCAAGCAGTGAATAAAAAACGTAAATGTCTATCTTTTCCTCCATAAAAGAAAGAATGTCATACAGGTTTAGAATGACATGACTGTGATTAAATGATCACAGATTTTTCATTTTTGGGTCAACTATGACTTTAAGGAACAGAGTTAGAGTTAAGAATAGGATAAAAACAGTATACGCAGAAGGCAAAAGTTAGACATTCCATGCAGGTTAGTGCCACATTCAGCTGAATAAAGAATATAGTTATGAGTATGACATAAGCTGAGCACCTTCAGAATATATCAGTCTACCAACAAGGGTCCATTTTCTCAGGGCAAACACACTTGCATTAAATGCATTGGCTCTTGAATTCAAGGAATGTTAAGATGTCCTTTTGCACCATGAAAATGGAGCCCTACATTAAGCCAAACTGGCCTTATTCAGGCGACAGAAAGGAGGAGAGAGACGGTGCAAGGACTGCGGAGTACTTACGACTGACAGGCAAATGCCATGCCACAGATAGGGATGCAGCGAAAGACGCCGTCCCACCGAACGTAAATGACCTTGTTCAGCCACTGGCCAGTGAGGAGGCCGTGTTTGAAGGAGGAGAGCACCATCTGTGGTGGAGGGGAAAGCAGGAGGGTTACAGATCATCCCATAAAGACAGGGCGGAGGGAGGAAGAGGACGACGAGAGGGGCAGTAACGATGCTGTGATAAGACCCTTAGACTGACAATGAAGAGTGCATGGAGATCCTGTAATCTTTTTAAAGGGATAGTTCATCCTAAAATTAAAATTCTGTCATCTTTTACTCACCTTCATGTCATTCCAAATGAGCATGACTTTATTTTGGCATGGAACACATTATGGACAATGTGCTGGTCACTCTTTTCAAATGCTCAGAAAAAAAGACAAAGATATCAAAGTATAATAAAAGTGACCCATACCATCTATTTGAATATATTTTGAATTTTCAGCAGCCATTAACTTCAGCCTCACGTGATACTTCAGAAATAATTCTAATGTTGATTCGGTTCTCAAGTTAATATTTCTTATTATCAATGTTGAAAACAGTTCCTTAATATTCTTGTGTAAATTGTAATTTTGTCAGGATTATTTGATGAATAGAAAGTTTATAAAAAGCATTTTAAATAGATTTACTCTCTTTGATGTTACTGTCACATTTGATAAATTTAATGCATTCTTACTTAATAAAAGTATTAATAAAAAACCTTGCTGACCACAAATTTTTGATTGGTACTATATATGATAACTTAGTGTAAAAAATACTGAGAGTTAATTACTGCCTGATTTGAAAGCCATATGGGTTTAAAACAACATTATAGTGAGTAAATTATGATAGAATTTTCATTTTTGGGTGAACTACTCCTTCAAGGGGATAAAGAAAGGAAATAATTTTTTCAACTAATGGAGGAAAAACAAATCCTACTGATCAGCTTCCACACATAATTTTCAATGCCAGTTCATCTCTACAGGACAGCAAAACTTTCCTGTTGCATGCAAAAAAAATCTTGAAGGGTAAAATCTGATTGCTGCACACATTTGCAGAAAACATTTGCGGTAGCTTGCCACTTTCCCTTCAAAATCAAGAGCGCCAGCCCACGTAACCATCAGAATCACCACCAATCCCAACCCTATCAGATCTGCTTACTCAGTCATAGGATTTAACTCCAGCGTATTACCAAAGAGTCAAGAGAACTCTGATGACACACAACACATAAATTCTGCCACCATGGCACTAACCTCACACACACAAAAAAACCCTGAACCAGATGGCACCGACAAACAGAGCTTTGGATTGAATGAAGGTGGACAGAGGAGGAAGGGGATTTTGGGTAATGTAGTTGAATCCATGGCAGTAGTATGGTCCGTTCTCTGGGGCGGATTACTTACGGGTGGCAGCAGAAGGTGGTGGCGATAATTGGCAGACACTGTATGACACCCTTGAAGCGCCACAGATGTACTTGCTCCACCCAGGAGCCACTGATTATTCCGTAACGCAGAGAGGACAACACTATCTATAGGCCGCCAAGTCAGAGCATCAGATGGTCAGTCGGAAGTCAGCATCAGGAATGGGGGTGGGGCAGCGGTTCAGATGGGGGCAGAGGGAAAACATAATTAGATGGTAAAATGCTAAACTACGAAATGGGTTGGGAAAAAAACGGCCCACTGAGCTAGATAAAAATAGATATACTAGATTACTATATATAGTAGATATACAACTGCATAGGTTGTGCACTCAGTGCAGCGCACTAAAAACATTAATGTCTTTAATGTCAATGACTCTGGAACTATTATAAGATATTCAGTCCAGAAATCTGGACTACACATAGAAATAATTCTATTCTATATTTTTTATACAATTTTATTACAAATTATGTTATCGGCATAATAGTTTCAGTGAAATCTTTAAAAGTTTGTATAAAAACAGATGGTGTTCTCTAGATTTGAGAATGTTCCAGAGAGTCTTTTGCTGCAATGGAACACTTGACTGTCTGTATGATAAGTGACCTAGAAATAGTGCAGAACCTAAAATATGTCTTCATTCTCTGGTTTAAATTTCTCAAAATCCTAAAATTATTTACAGATTAAATAAAAATAAAGATTTTCAATATGATCTCAGCATTTTAAACCCATTGTATATAACTTGGACAAAAAAAAACAATTTTGAGTCTAGAATTTAAGTATAAATTTGATTTAAAAGCTCTGCGTACAACACTAACTCAGTATGTACAACACTAACTCAGTATAAGGTTTCAGAATGTTTTGTAATGGTTCTCTTCAGTTCTTTCAGAACTTGCTCTTTACTTTTACGCTTTTACAGATTTGGAGCAGGAAACATTGAAAATCTGCTGCCATGGTAATGCATATTCACACAAAAAAAAAAAAACAGGCAAACGCCACATTACACTCTTTAAAAGGGACCAAAAATTGGCAAATTTTTTTTTTTTTTTTTTTTAAATGCTATAAATGAATTCCACACATACTTTAAACACAGCATCATTGAAGTGACCTGAAATGAATGTGAAAAACATGACCTTAAAGCAACCATAACGAACAGCTGCAATCTGAAGTGTTTGAAAGTCATGTTGAAGTGCACTCTTATGTTTTACACAACATTTTTATATCATTTAATATATTCAAAATGCTAAAAGATCAAATTACTTTCTCATACAAATGGCAAATATAGTGAATATATGTGTATGTGTACACATACACATACTGTATATTCCCACACCTGAATGAGGGTGTGCTGATGGAATCTAATATTACATTTTTCAGGTTGGAGTTTGGATCTGTGGAAAGGGGAATGACTCACCGTGAACATGAAGAGTGTGTAGAAGATAAGTGCCATGGCTGAAAACGACTGGATTGATGACATCATGTTTCTTTGCAAGCTGAGCGGCAGCACAATGAACAGCGACACAGCGATCAGTAACACGATACGGAAGCTACGCGTCACCTGAAGGAGCAAAAAGAAAAGCAGTTATCGGCCAATGCAGGGCAACAAAGCTGTGTATATTTATATACACAACAGCAACATAACACATAGCTATATGAAAAATGACACAGAAAACATTGGTCATCATTTAATGTACAGTAAAAATCTAATTTTTTATTTATTTAACCATCAGCATTTCATCTAAGATGCCTAAAGTTTTTTTGTTTTTCTCCAGAAAACACATGTCAAATATTCAGAAACAATTATGCAACCAAAACTAGAATACAAGAAACAAAATCCGTACTATGACTTGTCACGTTTTTGTGATCGGTCCCGTTTCACAAAAAGATGGCTCATCTTGCATAAGATGCCGCATGTAACACAATGAAAATACAGATTTGTGGCCAGGCCAGTAAGAAATCACCTGTCACTGACAGGTGTGATAAAAAAATAATTTTCACACAGAAACTGTGATCTCATCTACACTAAAATCATAAAAAGTCTATGAAGTGTTTTTTATGGTTACATGACACACAGCTCAGCACTTTTTTTTAAGATAGCGGCCTTTGATTTTATCATTTCAGGAGGTTTATGAACAAGGGCAATGATCAGTTCTGGGAATTGCTTATCATTAATTGATTTGGAAGAAATGTGTTGGAGTAACAACAGTAGTTAACATAATTTTAGTCATGTGACAACATACAATCTTATTTCTTACCTCCAGCCCAAGCAGCTGAGCAAAGAAGTTGGAACCCAGATCTGCGATGACGACATAGAAAGCAATACATGTCCCCAACATGAGGCCAATCATGCTGAAAACAGAGAGAATATAAGTAGATCATACAAGAAGCAATAAGAGCTAATTTAATTCATGAGGGTGAAGATGAATCTCCACAAGTCATCTTACCTTAATTCCACAAGTGCCTTGCCTGGTTTTCCATAAGCATGAAAAGCTGGGAAGGGAGAGAGAAATGAAAAAGGCTTCTTGTGAAATTGTCTTGTAAAATTACAGGGATTTTTTTTACCGCTTTCACAAAAAGGGTTGTACATTTTCCTCTTGATTAGAATTTTTTTTAAATAACACTAATATCACAAATACAACTTTTAGTCTGCATTAGCGGTGAGTTATAGGTTCTTGGCTTTTCTGTTTTATTTTGCTTACTTGTAATGAGAAAAATACAGTTGATGCAATCTGGTCACCTAATTTAATTAACAATATAATAAAGTATTCCACTGTAATCCACACTGAGGATGCTTCAAACATTATCATAATGATGGAAATTGATGAAACCTCTGAGTGTGTCTATTGCTTTTTGTCACGCTCACCTAGTCCAGCGTAAGTCCTGCGTTTTGTGTTACTGGCCGAGTGGACTACAAACATGCAGGACTGGTGGGTCATCCACGAACAGAAGAACAACAACAATGTGCCCAACACCATTCCACACTGCAAAAAGAATGAAAAAATGGCTATAAAAATTAAGAGACAAACACAGATGCCCTATATGTTTAAATTCCAGCCCCAGTAAAAGTGACATGCTTTTACTGATTCTTGTATAAAATAGTGGACAAACTAAAATAGCAGCTTATCAATTTCTGATTCACTTTGTTCATTCAGTTCCTTATTGCAGATTTCAACATTTGGAATTCTCCTGTAAGTATACAAAACAACACAGCACATGTTCCCATAAGCTCTAACCATGTGTTTACCTGTTTGAAGCAGAAGGGCATCGTCAAGACACTCACACCCACAATGCTGTTTACAACGTTCATGATCAGACCCCAGTTTGACACAGTCATTTTGGCTCTCAGACAGCTGAGATCTTTAATGTCCAGACAGGTATGTGTGGTGCTTCCACAATGGCCTAAGGTTTAATTGCGATAAGTGGCTTGATGCAGCTGTCCTTCAATTGGCCGCTATGACGTTCTGTGGAGACGCAGAAGAAAACAAATACACCAGCATCATATTCAACCCTACTGAATGAGAGATTTTTGTTTTTTAAATGTACTCATTTGCTAGTGTTATACTTTATGTATGAAGAGGAATATACAGCTTAATACAAAACGGCAATGTATAAACCATTAATAAACAATTAAATAGCTTATTTATTCATTTTGTATGCTTTAAAACATCCAAACAGCTTCTGGAAAACAGTAATCAATAAAAATCAAAGCATACAAAATCTATATAATCAATACAAATTTTATTCTAGTAAACTTTATACCAACCAGACTATGAAACATACAAAAGATACTAGATTTAGATTGATATAGGGCTAGAAGATTTCCTTTCATGCTAAAGAAAGCAGATCATTACAGAATGACATCTGGAACAAATTGAACACGTTTATCTATTGTTAGTCTACAGACATGTTCAACTAACCTGATTCCCTTACAACATTAAAAACGTCATATCTGTAATTGCTGTGCTGATTACAAACATTCAGTGCAGTTGTCAAATGTGTTTTAGGTTTTCTTGCCATATGGCAACAGTTGTGTTGTCAGGAGCACTTTTGAGTACTTTTACACAACTCATAGAACAAATTGATTGGTAATGTGTGGGAAGATGTTTTTTGAGGGGCTCAGTATAAAATAAAATCAGAAATGGCAGCATGTGTTTGCATGTAGCAGACACAGAAAATATGCTGTGCTTTTATTTTTTAAACACTCTTGAAAACACACATTTAATTTATCAGAGTAATATCAGTGTGCATGTGACAACATGTATGAATATTATACAGTATACAAACCAGAAATATTAATTATTGTATACTGCTTTTAATTTAGCTCATTTAATATGCTATTCAATACAACAATTAACATTTCTCATGCGTAAACATTGTCCGTCTATAAAGTTTCTCATATCAAGACTGAGGAGGTTATAAAAAAGTTTGTTTACATACCAAGTCCACACTTTTTCCCATCAGTCATTCATTTCTAAGTGACCATCGGTTCATGACTGTTTTAAAACGATTATAAATAAACTTCCTGTTATATTTGTGCCGTCTGTATAAAGTTGCAGGAGATTCAACAAATATTTAGAAAGAAATTTCCCGAATTGTGCGAAAATGTCCTTGTTTCCCCAATCTGTAACCAGGCAGGAAGTATGCGCAGCGCGGCCAGTGTGGCGTTACCAAAGGCACTAGTGCGCCCTGCTGCCTCCAGTGGCCAGGGGTGGAACTGCACGCTGCCTACAGCCTGTCACGGTTAGTCAGGATCACTTTCGTTTGACAAATATAGCTCAAATTGGAAGTTGACAGTTTGTTCATTTTGTTTTCAGAGTAACTAACACCTGCAATATCTTTTGAGTCCCACGATGCTTTACTTTGACACACGGTGTAGAACTTATGCATGCAGAGATCATATCAATGGCTCGGTCTGTCAACAGCACCTACACAGACGAAACATGGTGTTGTTTCATTTGGACAGAGATTTGAGCAGGAAAGGGAAGCAGGAGCAAGGGATGTTGATCTGCAACAGGAGCCCTGCGGGATCCGGGCAACAGAGGCTTCTGTTCTGTTACTGGTGTGTTTGGAGGAGAGAGGTTGGGACCAGCGTGCCCCAGTCAGGCATGCGCTCTCCTGGGAAGGGATTTTAGTGTGTTGTTTTAGGGGGGCTGGTTTTAGGTGGGAGACAGGAAAAGTCTGGCTATTGTGTACCACTGGCCTTCGAACCTAACTGACAAGTCAGCCCATTGGCCGGAGGGTCTTGTCACTCCACACCTAATCCCTGAAGATTGGAATTAGGCCCGAGCAGCAGAAGGGGAGACAGTGGGCAGATTGCTAGGCAGATTTGGGG
>NW_015542322.1:563246-570367 GCF_001515605.1 Sinocyclocheilus anshuiensis | reverse complement strand
GGGGGGGGGGGGGGGGGGGGGGGGGGGGGGGGGGGGGGGGGGGGGGGGGGGGGGGGGGGGGGGGGGGGGGGGGGGGAGAGATTCTGTAGCCAGGAAGAAATTAGACACATGCACCCGATTGAACCGCTGACCTCCAGGGGAAACCCCTGGTCGGCGCGAGGTCACGGGAGCACAAAGCGGGGCGATGAACTGCAAGAGGTCAAGCATGCATGCGGCTGAAAGAGCGCCTTTGTGAGCTCAGGCATGCACAAAATTTCCCATCAGCCACCAAAGTCACAGGCTCCTCAGGAAGCCAAGGAAGGGGGATGAAACCTGGCGACGGAGTGTTGCAGCGCTTGTGTGTGTGTGCGAGTGACCTCAGAAAGGACACACACAGACTGAGGCAGTAATCACATTTAATTACACATCAACCAGCCTTGTGAATGAGGTTTTTAATGCAGACTCTCCCTACACACAAAAAGACTGACATGTGCAGCTAAACATTGCCTACCTTTGTCCTCCTAAAATCTATTAAAGCCCTCTCTATAAACCATCAGCATCGCTAAAGGGTGCAGATAACGGCCATTATGTTGATAATTGTGAATAAAAGGAACAAAAGATGTTTTTTGTGCTATGCCTCAATCAACCGTTCAACCAAAAGTCTGACCTATTTATAATGGGAGCCTGGTTGAAACTAAAGGCAGAATTCAATAAAAGAAATGAATACCTTATCCTGTGCCAATAATCTGTCAACGCTCAGTCACTAATCGATTACTTAAGTATTCTAAACAGTCCTGTTGGTGTTTGTTCATTCCAGTGTCACCTGTTTTAATATGATTTACTAAATCAAATAATTTCTTTATTGAATTATCATGAGTTTCAAATCTATTTCTAATTCATGGTGGTGTGTTTTAAATACAGCAGGCTCAGTGATAAAGATAAGACAAACAGTTTAGAAGAAAAACCTTTAGACTGTGTTCTGCATATGCAAGTTTGTGTGTGACTGAGAATTTAATTAAGAATTTTTTTCAAATTAATTTGCTTATAGGCATAGATAGATCTGAATTTTGCATAACCCTGCTGACAAAATAAATCAATTAATTATAACTGACAAAAAGCACTAATAATGTATACTGTATATGTAACGTATATGTATATATATTTTTAACCAAATGCCGAAGATTCAATATTGAGGGTTAAAGTTTAAGAATTCAACATTAAAGAACTCATATTAATCGTACACTATTTAAAATTTCAGGGAAAACATGTCCCTCCAAGTGTATATAGTGGTTACAGCCCTGCTTTAGGGAGAACATTTGGGAGATGACAGAATATTAACTGGTACTTAAAAACAGTGTTCATTGTTTCATGGATATTTCTTGTTAAATAAGCAGAACACGGCCTCAGACACATCGACACGTCACTGCGTGGGGGTCAGCAACGTTGTTGAGAATTTTTCCTGCAGTAACACATGCACAGGCATAGGTCAGCTCCTTGGCATGTGCATGTGGACAGTAAAAGTGTCAGAATGACATTTACACCATTAGAACGACTAAATCTCTCTACGTTACAGATACTGCTATTACGGCTTTGGATGAATCTCTCACACACACACACACACACACACACTCAAACACACAAGATGCCAATTGTGAAGGGAAAAGCTGTGCATTCAGTATTTACTTGGCCTGACAGCTATAATTTCAGTTTTCACACAGCTTAAAGATAGGGGGTAATTAAAGTGAGAATGTTTTCCTTTCAGATTAGTTGTCCTGTCCATTTATCAGTTGTCCGACCACATGTGTACAGACGCTGGATGCCTGTAAAGCACTCACTGAAAGTCAGTCTTTCAGAAAGAGCGCCAAATTGTCTTTCCCCATTAAAAGCTGCTCTCCACCCAAACATGGCAAGCGTCTCGGCTTGACAGACGGCTATTTAACAGGCCTGAAACATTCCTCTGCCTCTCCTAACGTCTTTTGCTGTACCCAACCTATCCCTCCCCCCGTGACTGCCAACTACAGTAGCGTCTGTTAGTACATCTCAATCAGGTCTTCATGTTGAATTGGGCTTAACTAACCCCACTCAAACAGCCATGAAATAGCAGAGAAAAAAAACTTGTCATAAATCTTTACACAGGAAAAAAAAAAAACAGACTCATAAAAAAAAGGAGGGTGACAAGAGTTGCGCTGATGGGCTGATCTACGTAGCCTCTCCTCTCAAAGTTACGCACAGCCATCCTAATACAAGCCCGCCGTATATCAGCCACGGGGGCTGGAGAGTCCGGTCAATGGCGGGGCCTGTTACATGCGACCCGCAGAGAAAGGGCTCCTGTGTCGGCTCCTGCCGAGTTCCTCCAATTAAAATCCTTTTTTGAGACATGGTTATGTGCGAATGCCGACACTTGACTGATTTTTTGATATACAGTCTCGGTAGGGGGGTCCGCATGGAGAAAGAAGGCACCTCATTCTTGTGCGGCGGTGGGGAGTGATTGGGGTGGTTTTGGGTTTCTGTAAAACTAACGAATCATTTAGTGTTTGCTTGATGAAAGTTTATTCTAAATATAATATATTACACCATAAATGCTTTGATTTGGCCTCAGTTTACACAAGCTATGGCCACCGCATGCTTCTGGAAATCTTTCTGTGCCGCTTTCGGGCCTCTCAATAATTCTTTGAGAAATTTGCGTTCGGCATTTCTCACTAATTATAACCCTCGCGGTAAAAAGAGAGGAGACAGTGGCAGCCCAGTGCCTTAAAAGAGAAAAGCCTAGATCACAGATAATTTTAGTGGCTCCTCCTACTTCGGCCCCACCCACTGAATCACGGCCATTCACAGGCCCATGGCTCAGACCAGATGCGTGGCTCGCAGCTGCTGAGGAATTAGTGGGGTACAGCCAGTGCTCCCCTAACATTACTAATGAATCTCTTTTAGATGACTTTCATGGCTTCACATGCAGCAAATGAGCTACCCAGCCCCTGCCCTCTGATTGACCCCATCTCTATCTTCTTAGTAGTGACTGAGGGGAACAGATGGGGTACAGGAATACCCCCCTTTCCTCGCCCAGTTTTCAGTCTTTCCATCCCTCCATCAAATAACCATATAACCCCCTATCCTCCTTTTTATGGACTATGACCCCTAATCTCTCTCTTCTCCATCAACAGTGCAGCTTTATTAGGCTCCTCTGTTCTAGAGAAGTGAGTGTGTGCTGCATATTATAAAGAATCTTTTTTTGCAAATTGAAGGAAAGCCTTTGTTGACGTCATACTGTAAAATTAAAATAGTCTGTCTGATACTGCTGTTCACTATGGAGGAGATGTTTGTGTTGCTAAATTTCAGTCATGATATCTTATACACAGATTTAGATTTAGATCACAGGTTTAGATTACACAATGCATAAAAAAAAAAAATTACAATACAATGTAAAACTGATCTGGTGGAATGAATGGAGGCATTAAAAATATTATGAGGGCATTTATTATGTAATTTGATGTATTTTTAATTTGTCTTTTTTTAAACAATACCTGAATAGTGCTATTCTTATGTAGCCACACTATTATTACAGTTTTTTACCATATTTTTTTTATAGCAGACATAGTAAAAGTAGTGTGTATGTTGTTCAAGAATCACCAACGGTCTTTACGGGTGTTTTATTGAATCATTCAATCGATTCATTCGTAAACACTGAATCGTTCAGGAACAACACTACTGCGTTGCTCTGCTCTCCTCTCCTGTGGATTTTGAAGACAACATATCTGACCAAATTGTGTCAGAACTGTAAGTCAATATGAACTTCTTGTTTATGGAACTGCTGTATAAAAGCAATCATACTGCCTACTTATTAGGCTATTTCTCAAAAATTGGCCAAACTGCCAATGCTAATTAATCTAACTTGACGTTTTTGAATTACGTTAGCAACGTTCTAACGGAAATTTTATGTTATAATGTGTCTGCCTGTGTGCATACTGTGTGTGTGTGTGTGTGTATACAGTAGGCCTATATGTTAACAAAGTACCTGCTGTTTCATATGGCCGTAACACTTAACTTTTACTTGTGATTTGTGATATTGCTCAATTGCTGCTATAATGTATTTATAAGTATATGCCACTTTGCAATCGTGATATCTTACATACATTAGCATGTTGTTCCAAACAGAATCAATCTAACTTTATATATACATATAATAATCTTGCATTCAGTGTCTCTCTGCTTTCCAGCATGGTTTTCATTTTTGATCGTTTTGTCAGATCTAATAGGCACTTACACATACACATACACGCACTAACACATACACATACAATTCAGAAGGAGCACAGCAGCTGAAGTGAGCTGGAATCAAAGATACATTGGGGATTTTTAATGGCTCCAAATGGCCATACAGTGGTGACAGTGTAAAATCAACATCCATCCATTATCTCTGCATCCGCTTCTAACTCAGCCTTCACGAACACATGCTCAGGAACACACACACACTCACCCCACACGCATATGTACACTCAAACACAAGCAAATACAGACAGGTACACACTCATCCAGAAAAGTGTGTCACAGAAATGTCACACTTTTCTGGGTCCTCTGGAATCTCAGGCCCCCTCCTAACTCTCTCGCGCTTTTTTTATTGCCCCGTTTCCTCCTCCTCCTCCTCCTCCTCCCTCGTTCCGTGGCACAAAAATGTGTGAGGATCGCCACAGAGCAGCTGCTGGCAAGAGCTGCAGGTTCAGGCCAAAGAGAAACACATTATCCTGTTCTAAACAGGAAATGTCTTCTTAAATAGCCATAAGTAAAGGCTTCACTGCACAGTTGGGCCCTGGAAACACACTATTTTTTATTTCATGTCGAAAGCCGGCATATGTAAACATAATCACACATAAATCTAAACAGTTATTAGTTCACAGTCTGCCTTTTATATATCCTCATAGCACAGAGAACATTTGTGCCTTGAAATGCTGTGAAGCTTATCTATATTGGTGCATTATGTGCATATACAGTTGTCCCAAAAATATTGGGACACCTTTAAACTTTTGAAATGTATGTCATGAGATGGAAAACTGATGCTAGTATAACTAAGTAGCCTAATGCTAGATTCTAGGCCTTTTTAAAATTGTTTTAACTTATATAGAACATTTATATACATAAAATATGTTATAATAAATATTGTATATTATTATATAATAATGTATAATATAGTACATATATAGTACCTTGTGATGTTTATAGTTTAATGTATATTTTAAATATAATTTTAAATATATATTATATTATATAATACTTTACCAGGCGACATACTTGTTATATTGATCCTCACAAATTTTAGTTTTTTGAAATGTATGCCCATACATTTTCGACTAGTAGCAAAAATGATCTTTAGGCATTGTGTTGTACATACAAGTGTAATTGATTTATTAAAAAAAAAAAAAATGTAGTTAAACGATTTTAAACGTTTAAAGATTGCAAGGTCAAAAAAATGGATGAATCGTTCACAATAAGGTTTATAACATTTTCAAAATAGATCGGGTGAATTTTGATTTCATGCTGACTTAAAATAAATGCCACTTGGTTTGACATTTTGACATATAATGACATTTTTCATGTATTTTTAAGTGTAGCTGAAGTGTCTAAATACTTTTTGGGGCCACTGTGCTTGTGTATATTTCGTTTGCCGCTTATGAGCTGCAAATGGCCCTGGTTTTGTGTTCGCCTGCCCATGAGTAAGCGGCCTGCACACAGACAGTGGCTGTCCACATGAAAGCCTTCAATGTCTCCACAATCTCGCCTTTGTTCTTACACTGGTCTGATCAAGGGCAGTCTTTGTGAGCTCCCTGTGCCCTGTCTGCGTGCACTTTCAAGGGGATATTTCTCTTCCATATCTACTCCTTTGCTTTCTTCTCTCTCTGAAATTTAGCTCTGTAATTCTTGGCTTTTTCCAGGTAAATGAAAAAAGAGGGCCACGCGATTGATGTGTTTGGTGGTTGTAGGAAGCGGTGGTGTGCGTGGACAGAGGAAAGTGGTTGAGGAATAAAGCCGTGTCTTCCCTTTGTCATTACATACTCCTCCCCATTTGTTTTCTTTTTCAAGTGTCCTTTAACAACAGTGTGGCTCTTTATTTTCTGTAATGTAATGGTGCTGCTTATTTGCTGTGAGTCATTGACTTTGTGCCAAAGCCACATTTTCCAGTGAGTTTTGAGCTGTAAACCGCATCAAAAGAGGGGTGGGGTGGGGGTCATTCCTGCAGTGAGTGTAAATATTTGGGCATGGAACTCATAGTGGGTGGCACTTTGTGTTCACGAGAGAGGAGTGGCATTGCCCTTGGACACAGAGAGATAAAACCATTCCCCTCTGTGCTCCGGCTCAGGAACTAACCCTTTACCCAGCTCTCCTTCACTGCTTAATTAGCTCTTATGAAATTAGATGAAGCCTGTAGATAGACCTCAAGGGGAATAACTAGCGCTCTGGGTCTCATTGCGGTGACTCAATATTCTGATCAGGTCTATTGTCTGTATTAGAAGATGCTAAAAACAGGTGGTGTGGTCAGGCAAAATGAATCTAGATTTTTACATTTGCACAACTCACCAACATGGCACTACAGTGTTCTGGGTGGCTGCTAGGGCATTTCTATGTGGTTGCTAGGGTGGCCTGGGAGGTTGCTAAAGCATATCTACATGATTGCTAGCAGGGATGAAATGATTAGTCGACATAAAGAATTCTTGACAAGTAAATATTTTGTTGTTGTTGAATAATCATTTGATCTCATATGACCTAATAGGGTTTTGCAATAACGAGGTTTGACCAGTGGGGCACTGTAGCACAAAACTGTATTCAGCCCTCCTGGTTGCAATCAAACAGAAGAAGACATGCTTATGGTCCCTGCGTTCCATTCGGAAGGGCTCATCCCTATGCCCTAATCCCTTCAAAGGGTTTACCCTCCGGAGTGAGAGCTTTGAAGGGTTGAAGGGTGTAGGGGACCAAATAACTGTTTCTTGAAGTGCCCTTCTGCGTCATCATCCCATGCCCACACGGAGGCCCCGTCATCATAAAAAGAATCAGCGCAAAGGATCATGGGGGCCCGAAGTGTCCATCAGTTGTAACCAGGGCCGGTAGCTGACACGGGGCCCGGTGCGAGGTAGGGAGCGGGACCCCCCTCGGGG
>NW_015542322.1:524520-563045 GCF_001515605.1 Sinocyclocheilus anshuiensis | reverse complement strand
GGCCAGGATTTCTATATTGCCTAAAATATCTAGGTTTTGGCTTTGTTTGCGTGTGCAGACCGATCGGTGTATGACATCAAAGTACCTCGAGAGCATTTTGAAAGCATAAGGAACCGTCTGTATGGTATTTTGATGTCATACACCGATCGGTCTGCACACGCAAACAAAGCCAAAACCTAGATATTTTAGGCAATATAGAAATCCTGGCCAGGACGCGTCCTGGGAAAATGGCACATATGGTCACCCTAATATATATCTTACGTACATTAGCATGTTGTTCAAAACAGAATTAATCTAGCTTTATTTAAAATGTACACTTATAGCCTATATAATAATCCAGGATTGCAGGATGATTACTGGCCATTAGTTGAATGGGTAATTTGAGGATTAATTTTTTTCTCCCTTATATAAAATGTTTGTGTAATTAAATTAGATTCATAAAACAAACTCTTTAGCCCCATGGAAAAAGTCAGAGGGCTTCTTATGGCCAGTCCGTTCCTTCTTACAGTCCGTTCCCGATCACATCCATGTCATCTTTCTCTTTTTATCCAGAAGCTTCTGTATGGATTTCTTGCATTCAGTGTCTCTCTGCTTTCCATCATAGTTTTCATTTTTGATCGTTTTGTCAGATCTAATAGCCACATACACGTACACGCACTAACACACACACGTACGTACAATTCAGAAGGAGCACAGCAGCTGAAGTGAGCAGGAATCAAAGAGACATTGGGGATTTTTAATGGCTCCAAATGGCCATACAGTGGTGACAGTGTAAAATCAACATCCATCCATTATCTCTGCATCCGCTTCTAACTCAGCCTTCACGAACACATGCTCAGGAACACACACACACTCACCCCACACGCATATGTACACTCAAACACAAGCAAATACAGACAGGTACACACTCATCCAGAAAAGTGTGTCACAGAAATGTCACACTTTTCTGGGTCCTCTGGAATCTCAGGCCCCCTCCTAACTCTCTCGCGCTTTTTTTATTGCCCCGTTTCCTCCTCCTCCTCCTCCTCCTCCCTCGTTCCGTGGCACAAAAATGTGTGAGGATCGCCACAGAGCAGCTGCTGGCAAGAGCTGCAGGTTCAGGCCAAAGAGAAACACATTATCCTGTTCTAAACAGGAAATGTCTTCTTAAATAGCCATAAGTAAAGGCTTCACTTCACAGTTGGGCCCTGGAAACACACTATTTTTTATTTCATGTCGAAAGCCGGCATATGTAAACATAATCACACATAAATCTAAACAGTTATTAGTTCACAGTCTGTCTTTTATATATCCTCATAGCACAGAGAACATTTGTGCCTTGAAATGCTGTGAAGCTTATCTATATTGGTGCATTATGTGCATATACAGTTGTCCCAAAAATATTGGGACACCTTTAAACTTTTGAAATGTATACATGTAATGAGATAGCAAACTGATGCTAGTAAAACTAAGTAATGCTAGATTCTAGACCTTTTTTAATTGTTTTAACTTATAAATATAGAATATTTATAGAATAATATATTTTATATTATATTATATTATATTATATATAATAAATAAATAATAGAGAATATAAAAAATAGTAATAGTACCTTGTAGAGAGAGAGAGAGAATGTTGTGATATATTTATAGTTTTATAATAATTAGGAATAATTATATATTGATATAAATGTATAGAAATATTTTTGTATTATACTATAATGCAATATTTTACCAGACAGATCCTCACAAATTATAATTTTTTTGTTTTTTTAAATGTATGCTCATATTTTTCTACTAGTAGCAGCAGTGATCTTTAGGCATTGTGTTGTACATATGAGTGTAATTTATTTATAAAAAAAAAACAATATAGGCTGGAAAGATCCAATCAGAAGATTGAAAGATCCAGTTATGACATTTTGTTTAAACATTACGAGGTCAAAAAAATTCATGGATGAATCGTTCACAATAAGATCTATAACATTTTCAAAATAGATCGGGTGAATTTTGATTTCATGCTGACTTAAAATAAATGCCACTTGGTTTGACATTTTGACATATAATGACATTTTTCATGTATTTTTAAGTGTAGCTGAAGTGTCTAAATACTTTTTGGGGCCACTGTGCTTGTGTATATTTCGTTTGCCGCTTATGAGCTGCAAATGGCCCTGGTTTTGTGTTCGCCTGCCCATGAGTAAGCGGCCTGCACACAGACAGTGGCTGTCCACATGAAAGCCTTCAATGTCTCCACAATCTTGCCTTTGTTCTTACACTGGTCTGATCAAGGGCAGTCTTTGTGAGCTCCCTGTGCCCTGTCTGCGTGCACTTTCAAGGGGATATTTCTCTTCCATATCTACTCCTTTGCTTTCTTCTCTCTCTGAAATTTAGCTCTGTAATTCTTGGCTTTTTCCAGGTAAATGAAAAAAGAGGGCCACGCGATTGATGTGTTTGGTGGTTGTAGGAAGCGGTGGTGTGCGTGGACAGAGGAAAGTGGTTGAGGAATAAAGCCGTGTCTTCCCTTTGTCATTACATACTCCTCCCCATTTGTTTTCTTTTTCAAGTGTCCTTTAACAACAGTGTGGCTCTTTATTTTCTGTAATGTAATGGTGCTGCTTATTTGCTGTGAGTCATTGACTTTGTGCCAAAGCCACATTTTCCAGTGAGTTTTGAGCTGTAAACCGCATCAAAAGAGGGGTGGGGTGGGGGTCATTCCTGCAGTGAGTGTAAATATTTGGGCATGGAACTCATAGTGGGTGGCACTTTGTGTTCACGAGAGAGGAGTGGCATTGCCCTTGGACACAGAGAGATAAAACCATTCCCCTCTGTGCTCCGGCTCAGGAACTAACCCTTTACCCAGCTCTCCTTCACTGCTTAATTAGCTCTTATGAAATTAGATGAAGCCTGTAGATAGACCTCAAGGGGAATAACTAGCGCTCTGGGTCTCATTGCGGTGACTCAATATTCTGATCAGGTCTATTGTCTGTATTAGAAGATGCTAAAAACAGGTGGTGTGGTCAGGCAAAATGAATCTAGATTTTTACATTTGCACAACTCACCAACATGGCACTACAGTGTTCTGGGTGGCTGCTAGGGCATTTCTATGTGGTTGCTAGGGTGGCCTGGGAGGTTGCTAAAGCATATCTACATGATTGCTAGCAGGGATGAAATGATTAGTCGACATAAAGAATTCTTGACAAGTAAATATTTTGTTGTTGTTGAATAATCATTTGATCTCATATGACCTAATAGGGTTTTGCAATAACGAGGTTTGACCAGTGGGGCACTGTAGCACAAAACTGTATTCAGCCCTCCTGGTTGCAATCAAACAGAAGAAGACATGCTTATGGTCCCTGCGTTCCATTCGGAAGGGCTCATCCCTATGCCCTAATCCCTTCAAAGGGTTTACCCTCCGGAGTGAGAGCTTTGAAGGGTTGAAGGGTGTAGGGGACCAAATAACTGTTTCTTGAAGTGCCCTTCTGCGTCATCATCCCATGCCCACACGGAGGCCCCGTCATCATAAAAAGAATCAGCGCAAAGGATCATGGGGGCCCGAAGTGTCCATCAGTTGTACTCTTCGAAATCCTACATTCCAAAGGGCCCTTTGAAGTGGCCAGTTTTGAGCACTTCGGTTTGGAACGACCCTTCAATATGGCGGCCATGATTGTTTTCACTCCGAAGTGCCCTTCAGAGGGTAATATATCCCTTTTGGAACACACCGGAGAAGTGATGGTAAAGCCTATTTCACATAAAATAGGCAATCTATTGAATCGAAACAATTCAGATAATAAGGTATCGCTAATTATTCAGGTCGTTTGAAGTGCCCACGATAACACCGTGCACAACACTGTCGTTGCACTGGCACAACGTCTTCAAAGCTCTCACGAAAATGCCAAATTAAATCGACAAAACACGATGCAGCAGCCACCATCAGCTTTATAAAATCCATCACTTACCCATATCTTGCTCACTTTCTTCACTATTTTTACTTGTCTCCGCAGCAGATTGAAAGTGCCGTGCCGTGCCGCTTTGACGCGACGGGGAGGCGGGGCCTTGTGTAATTTACAGGGGTCCTACGCAACTTGCGTAGTGAGCGTATATTGCCGATCGGCTCTGACGGTAGCTCTCCAGGAGCAGGGTTGGAGATCCCTGTTGTAGATGGTTTCTAGAGGCTATGGGAAAGTTCCATCCATTTTATCATCTGTCAGATGTAAATCGCAAGTCCAATTGTTTTTTAAAAGTAATACCACTCTCCTTAACAAGCCACACAATTTGAGGTACCACTCTTACAGCACAAACTTTATGGGAAGATTTTAATTTTTTATTTTTATTTCAATTTCTAGTCAGAGAAGCTTTACAATTTGAAACACGCAACAAGTAATTAGTTATGCCGAAGTTTAATTCTCGAAGTTAGAGGCTTAGTATGAGCGATATTAGTAGTGGTGATATGGCTAGCACTACTAATAAATGTAAAATGCACATTGATCAAAAGGCTTCTATGAAAACCAGCAATATGTAGTGAACATTTGTGCCCTGAACATCCCAAAATTTATTCAACTGCACCCTAAAGCAATGTTGTACATAACCACTACCATAGCCTATATATGGACAAAAGGAAAATCAGACCTCGGTTTGTCTACGGGGACTGTTTAGCACAGTTTAAGCCTTTTCTGTCAATAACTATGATTATCAGCTTGCTGAGGTCATGCTACAGAAAGAAGAGGGGCCTTGGGGTGTCAGAGGTGGGGCGCATATGCCCACAAGGTATATGGACCTGCACTTCTACAACATGTGGGTGTACTTATATGCGACCTTACCAGAGTCACCCCAGCCCTGCCTACTAGGGCTCTAATCATAGTCTCCATGTCCTCAAGCTACACGATGTGGTCAGCAGACATTCTGGCTGCAGAGGAGAAACTTCAGCTGCCCGCATAATTTTCTCCTTTTTTAGCTGAATCTTGCCGGTGACCTCGGCCTGGCCTCTCGCTCACCCCGGCCTCCGCACGTCTAGCACCCCACCAAAACAACGTTAAGTTCTCTCTTGCTCAGAGACTCCAGTACAATGCAGACTTCCAGAGTTCAGCCAATCGTTTTCTATCAAGGCAATAAATCTGAATTGTTATTGTTCGGCCTACTATTTGCAAGCGAGTACACGTCTGTGTGTAAGAGTGCGCTGCATGCGCGAGCCACAGGTTGCACATTTGGTTTTAATTGCGGCCGTTTCAGTCCAGAGCAAATGGAAAGCACATGGAAACCCCTCCACCTGCCTTGAGTCAGCTACTGACAGAAACACAGCAAATCACACTGACAAGAGGAAGGGAGGCACTGAAAGAGAGAGAGAAAAAAACGATAGCGAGTTGATATAGAGCATGCCGTGAATAATTAATGATGAATCCGAAAGGAAAATAATCTTTAAAAGGTAACGGAGAACAATTAAGGCTTCAAGACTAATGAAGTGCAAGCAGACAAGTTGGTGCAGGTAGGGGGCGCTGTAGGGTCTGGGTTTTTCATTGGCCACGCAGGATCCTTGTGTGCAGTTTGGAAATATGCCTAAGCCTGGCTGCCTTGATAAGAAACACATGCAATTCGGACAAAGAGACTCCTCTTGTATGATTCCCTCTGCTGAGGTGAGAAAAAAAACAAGCCGATTCAAATTAAAGAAGCCAGTGTCAAAATATTTAAAAACCCACCCAACCTGGGCTAAACCGATTTCAACAGAAACAAGACCGCTGCCTTCTGAGATACCGGCCTAGATGCTTGACAAAAAAGACTCTTTGATCTGGCAACAGAAGCAAGTGATGAAAACGGTTTTATGGAGAGATAAAACAGTAAGGTGATTACAAAGAGTAAGAAAAAATATGACAGATTTCCATCAGCTTCTTTTTATCAGAAATGCGTTCGAATGACCTTGTTATGCAGTTCAAATCATGCACTGCATTTTATGTAGACAGGTATAGAGAGTGATTCCTGCATTTCATACTTTGAACCTTTACTGTTTAAAGGTCGTTGGCATTTCTACTCTCCACGCATAATGCATGCTTTTTTTCATATGAGGAACATCCTGTGTTGTGTTACTGCTTACAGAGGCAGACGGCTATCATGTGTGAGGCTAAAATGTTTTTACTACTAAAAATAGTGTCTGCGGGAAAAATTAAAAAGTTTAATTCATGCTGGGTTTGACTATGTATGAACAAGCAACCTTTTACAAGCCACAGATTTGAAAAGTTCTTGGAAGATTTTTGAAAGTTGGGAGGCACATACTTTTTCCAAGTCTGTCACATAAAGCGTATTCCGCACATTGACATACAACATGCTTATGGGCTACAAATACTTCAATTTTTAATTTATCTTTCCAAGACAGACTTGTAAACAGTGTTCGCCTGTTTCCGCATCAGAAAAATATATGTATTTTATTACTGTGACAGAGTACAGTAATTGTGACTTTATTTCTCACAATTGCATCTTTATTTCACATAATTTTTACTTTATATCTCACAGTTATGACTGTGTATTTCACTATTTCAATTTCTCATGACTGTAACTGCTATAATTGTGACTATATTTTAAAATGAGTTTACATCTCACAATTTCACCTTTATTGCTCATAACTGCAACTTTATTGTAATTGTATCTATATTTTAGAATGTGACCTTACATCAGTTGCAACTTTATTATACTATAACTCGCAATATGATTTTATATATCAAAATTGTAACTTTTTACTTTCAAATTATACATTTGTTTTTTTCCAGTTATAACTTTATACCTCAAAATGTTACTATATTTCACAGTTGTGAAATTGTGATTTCTCATAAGGCCACATTTTTAAATATAGTCACCATTACAATTGTGACTATATTTTAAACTGTGACCTTACATCTCACAATTGCGACTATATTATACTTTAACTCCTAGAATATGATTTTATATCTTAAAATTGTAACTTTATACTTTAAAATTGTAAATTTGTTTCTTGTAATTGTGACTATATCTCAAAATGTTACTATATTTCACAGTTGTGAAATTGTGATTTCTCGTAACGGCAGCTTAATGGCAATTTTGTCTATTTTAGAATGTAAATTCATTTCTTGTGATTGTGACTTAATATCTCAAAATGTGACTATATTTCACAATTGCGATTTCTAATAACTGCAGATTTATATTTATTTTTTTATTGTGTTGAAACAGGCAAAACCAAGCAGTGAAAAGTGTAATCTAATCTATGCAATCACTTTGTGCAATCACAGAGTGTCTTATTTAACTATATTAAAATTGGAGTAGTTTCTGCTTTTTTTTTCTGGCTTCAATTTGTGTAAACTAGAACTCAACTTAATTGGGGGGCACAAGGGGAGCTTGCATTGCATCCAGGTCCGGCTGCATATACACGATTGATCCCTGTGATCCTTTCATCAGTGTGAGGTGGGGCATCCTGCACCAATCAGCAGCCATGTAGCGCTCATCTCCCATCTCATTTAGGGTCATTTAACTCCATGCCTAAAACTTCTCTGCACCATACACAAACCCTCCTGCTCCCTTCAACTCTTCTGAGGTCACAGCCAGCCTACCAAATGAGTTTCAAATGTTCATGTACAACACCTGCAAAAATTGTAGCTTTAGTTTGTCATTGGGGCAGTTCTCTCAAAGGTACATCTTTGTACCTTATCTATCCCTTATCTACCTTAATGTGCTAAAATGTGCCCTTAAAGGACTAATAAAGAACTAATAAGAGTGTGTGTGTGTGTGTGTGTGTGTGTGTGTGTGTTAGAGAGAGAGGGTCTTGTATGAATTATACATACAGCAGGTGTTACTGTTTACCGCTAAGCCTTGAGCCTGGGTTATACATCACAGGCGTGGCAATATCATTTCAGTTCAGGCATGGACGAAAATACATTTACAGTCTGACCCACCCCCAAAAAGGAAAAACTAACAAGAACTGCTAAAGTTTACTGAACAAAGTAACAAAAATAATGGTTGAATGAGAATTTCAACTAATAAATCAATATTGTATTTCACTTTACTTTATTTATACGCTACATGTTATATTATTGCTCCTTTTCCCTATTTTTTCAATTCTTATGCATTTACTTGCATATTTATGCAGGTAAATAGGACACAAACCAATCCATCTTACGGTGTTGTTTCAGCCTGCACTATACTGTTACACCAGTAGGTGGGGTCGTCACTGTGGCCTTCTATCTTTCATACTTTTATTTTTGATGTGATTGTTGATGTTATTTGAAATTATATTTTAGAAATATATATTAGATTTTTTTTTCCAAGTCAACATGGAATCAAGCAACCTTTTGAAACAACCTTCTTTTTGGTCTACATTCAATTCCTCTTATTTTTCACCCCCTTCTGCCTTCATTCTAATAACGTCCACATTCACATATACAGGGATGGATCTTGATGGATAAAATAAATTCCCTCCCTACGTTTTTAACTTGGAATTAGTGCTGGGCGGTATGACTAAAAATTGATATCACGGTATTTTTCAAAATTATACCAGTTTCACGGTAGGTTACATGACGGTGTTTTTTTTTTCATGCATGACCGGGTGTTACCCATATTATACACCGGTATTGCGGTATTTTAAAAAGTCATATCATAACAAAAATAAACACCGGTATTCGGTATGAACCGGTATACCGCCCAGCACTACTTGGAATATCCTGTTTATCTCATAAATATTTAAAATAATAGAATTGTAAACATGAGCATGTTCTTTTATGAGACGTTTGCACATGAACAACATTTCTGTTATGTTATTAGAGTAATTTAAGCTTGAAGTGCAATTATTATGTCTTTCTTGCTTCATAAAAGTAGGTTTAATATAGTAATGTGACTGAATTTTAAGAAGAGGGACTGAATGTTGCAGGCCTCACCGTTCGACTCATTATACAATTCCCCTGTGGCCTCCCCTAGAACATCTCTCTTACTGAAACTTACCCTTTCAGATCTCATCAGTCATAGGTTACCTCCGCTGACAGGTCTGCCTTGAGATTGACGCACACATCTTTAAACACACATACACTGCCTTATTCGTTCTTCCCTGTAAGGCATTCACAGTCAAGCAAAGACACACCACACACATACACCGGTGTCCTTTGGGGTCCTCCACACGCCAGGTCTGTGCAGTTCTTAGAGGCTGAAACGGGACTTAAGGCTCAAAGGACATTAGGCGCACATGACCATCCCCAACCCCTTTTTCCCTCTGCCTCAACATCTGGTTTGGTTATCCCTATCCCTGACTGTGATCGCACTCATACACACACTACCTCAACAAAACACATACACACACATGCGCGCCACCTCTTGCCCTCCATCCATTAATCGTATCAGCCACATCATGCCCTCTGCTTTCACTGTGATCGGTAAAGAAAACCCAAGACGTGAAAATGATGTATGAGCTGCTCTGCTACGGAAACGACAGTCGAGCAGAACCTCAACCTCAGCCGGACCCCGCTGTGCCGCTCTCTCCCCCTTCGAAGGACCCCACTCTTCTTCCAGAAACACTTTTCTCCCAATAGGCAAGACACACCTGTCCTCCTTACATGTCACAACAGTTTACAGGCAGGAGTTTTTCAGCCTTTTATTGGAAGCATCTGAGCCGAAGCCTTGTTAGAGACAGGACCTGCGGAAGGCCATTACTGCCTTATGTGCTTCCAAAAACAGCATCTTACAGTAAATGCAGTTAATTTTTGAGAATTTAAGACCCATTATGATAAATGCTGCACTGCTTTTGTTTCACAATAGAAAAAAGTCTCAAGATGATGCATTTTGTCATTAGATTCTTTTTCAGCAGTGCAGTGGAATGTAATGATTCGGTGGAATGAGAGCATTGCGCTGTCATTGTGAATAATAAAAGCATCAACTAACTGTTGTCTCGAAAGACAATGTGGGGTTCATTTTCAGCCATCTTGTCGTCAGCAATCACACTGCTATTTCTCAGCCTAAACACACCGCACGCTGCCGCAGCTTTCGCCGTAGAACGAGGATCATTTCACTGAACCGTAATTCTGTCCCTTGAATTTCACAGAGAGCCTGTAATAATTAAGAACAGTACACAATCACTGAATGAAAGTTGAGATGAAGATGAAGCTCATTTTCCTCATCTTTGATATTTACGTTTGATGTTGATTTGTGTAAATATAAAATCCAAAACAATGTTTTATAACAACAGCTGACCTCAGATGACTCCGAAAGAAGCGCACGTTCGTCAGTCAAATTTTAATTAACCGTCAGCAGTTTTATGCCTGAGTGCATAGGCCTAGCTGCTGCGCAGACTAGGCTACAGAACCGGAGAAAAAAAGCTCTGGTTGAAGAAACACGGATCATACAGACCTATCTCACATCTTGTCTTTGTAAGTTTCTGAAACCACACATGAAAATACCCGTGTGTGCGGTGCCAAGTTCTGACAGACAAGTATTTGTCCGGTACGGTTTCGTTCACACAGCATAGGCCTGTTAACTGAAAAGGCGGTTTAGTTATGATTCGTGTGAATTCGATTAGAGAAAGCTATTGGGAAGCCTGCAATTTGGTTATAGAATGCTGTTGTCACACCAACAGTGTATGAAGGTAGCCGCATTAAGTATTAATCACCCTAATAAAAGACTGACAACCGTATTCTGCTGTTGTATGAACACGGCCATAAAGACTTGTCAGGCCAAGTTTCTGAACACAGCACAAGCGTTACCGACGTGTAAATGTGGGCGGGGTTTCTATTAATAAGTTTGTGCCTCTGATATCCAAGAGCCAATAACTTCAGAACTAGTCTTTTTTTTTTTACTTTTTTTCCATCTTATTAGTTAGTTATCGGTTCTTAAAGGAATGGTATGTTTGATAATACAATGAACTATTTGAATAGATCAAGTAAAACATTGATTTCTCATTATATAACCCCTGTACCGTAATCAATGGGAGATAACATTTTTAAAAGTGAAGACTTTATGAAATTAGATACTGTATGAAAAATATATTGTAGATTCACTTTCAGTGTTAAAAAGGAATTAATAAATGATAGATCCAAAACATATTTATTATCATTATTTTAGTCTGAGACAAAATTACATTGTATTTCTCACTTTCAGCAACACACACAGATTAATCCATATATTAGGAATTTGTAGGGAGTCAGAAAGAAACATCATTTTTTTCATTTTAGCATTTTTTGACACACACAGATGATGTCTGTCTGAATCATCCAGTGAGACTTCATGGGGATTCTTTGGATAAAAATTGTATTGTCATTTACCATAAAAGTCATATCAGTTGAGGTTCAAACTCTGTTTTGCTTTTTATTCTCTGTTGTGCCGGACTCTGTTCTGTACATGCATGTTGAGTCAATGTATCATAATACATGCCCGAGAATCATAATTACATTAGTTTGAAAAGATGGCTCCAAGACCCCCTGCACCTCCTATTCAACACTCATTCCTCACTCAGAGAGGCAGACAGAGAAAAAGCGAGATCGAGAGACTAAGGGAGTGAGAGACAGAGAGATCTCTATTGTCATCACCGTCTGTCAGTCATAGCCATGGGCCTTGGAGGTAAAGCAGATAGACCAAAGAGCAGGCCATTGAGTCTTTGGATATGTTCAGTACCTTACAAGCCTGTGGGGTGTTTTTGGTGAGATTTCAGCACAGGGAGAAATTTGGCTTAAACAAATACCCAGTCATTGGCCAGGACACCTGTAAGGCTGGAGAAACTGATTGACCCCAGCACATTTTTATAATGTGATAAGCAGCAGGGGCAGAAGATCGTTTTCGGAAGTAATTTTGATCTGTGTCTCATCAGTCTTAAAACTAAATATTTTGGATAGCCTGAATATTTTTGATCTTAAAACAAATTTTTCTCCAACATTTTCCTACCAGGATCACTCTCCCATGGAAAGAAAGGAGAGAAAGTGACTTGCAGATCTGTTTGTGCCAATCTTTCGTGAATATTTTTATTGCTGTCAAAACATTTGTAAAGGGCTTAAAAGTGGTGGGGGGGGGTCAAAAGACAAACAACGGAACAAAAGAAAGAATTTAGCACTGCATGAAATATTCCCCAGATCAGCCTCTAATCATCAGTCAATATATCAATACAGTGAAAGAATGTAAAAGTCTTAAAGGCTAGTGAATGGAAATTCATCATGGCCAGTGCACCATTAGAATCTGCACTTAGTCTTTTCACATCCTCATTAGTCATTACAACCACAGGAAACTGAACACTATGAAGAGAGAAAACACACAAGAGAAAACATGTTCAGGAACAGTATCGCTCAGTTGAATTCTGTGTTTGGCAGTGTTCTAAAACTGCTTCGGTACAGATACAGTGTAACTTTGAAAAAAAATTTAACAGGAACTTGCAGTGAGGAGCCAGGGTCATTCAAAACCACATATTATATAGTTGTGACAAAAACATTGGGTAAAAACAGACATGCTTCTGGTTTGACTTATTTCATTATGAATATGCTTGGGTTAATTATGTGATGTTTTTAACATGTGTTTACCATTTTATGGATTTACAGTTTAATCTGAAATCACAGCCTATTTGTCAAAATAAAAGAAAGAAAGAAAGAAAGAAAGAAAGAAAGAAAAAGGAAAGAATGCAAACACCTTTCCATTTTTTTTTATATTAAGTCAGGTTGCTTTTAAGATGTTTAAAATCCATAGCCAAAATAATCAAAGGAAAGAAGCACGTTTCCAGAAAGGATCAGAAAGGTATTTGGATTTACTTTAAATAGCCGGTTAAATGAGCACGGCAGCTTTAAACTTGTGTTTAACGGGTTCTCCTGTGTTTTACAGCTCAGGATTCTGTCGACTGATAGCCATTGTGTTTTCTAAACGTTCAGAAATGTTAAGGTAACATTATTTAAAACATTGCGTTTGTGAGCTTTAAGAACAAGTATATCATATAAAAAAATAATAATTTATATTAGCTATAAAATGAATAGGCCTCATACAAATCCCTGGTATTATATGCGTTGATAGTAGTTGTTATTAATAATAATTATTAACATAAATATAATTATATAAATGTTATGATTATATATATATATATATATATAGCCTATAATTTATTGTTGTTTATAATAATGATAGCCTACTTATTGTGATCCACACTGGTGGCATTCCTTGTAAACTTGCTGAATATACACATAGACTGTTTTTTAACCTTTAAAAAAAAATTTAAAAAAAAAGAAAGAAAAAAACATTTGCTTAATTAAGTTTTGAGTTTGTCGATTTTCAGTCATGTCTCCACTTTAAATAGCTGCAAGCTCTTTGTCTTCCGTTGGCTTCCAATATTTCTTATAAATCCATAATGAATTTTAGAAGGCATTTTGAAGAGATATTTTAGTTCTCAGCTGGGCACCTCAGACACAAAGGGAGAGGTATGAGGCTGCCTCAGGGGGGCGAGAGAGTCTCCTGCCTGAGAGTTCAGAGTTTTACATAGAGCACTTATACGGTTATGGACCTTCTGTCTTTATACGGGTCGGTCGGCCCACTGAATAACATGTAAATATAGGGGTAACACGGTAAAATCACTTTTAATAATAGTAGATCAACAAACACAGATCAGTAATTCATGTAGCCTACATTACATTTACAATATTTATGAAAATATGTAAATCAAGGGTTCGTGACATTTGTCAAACTATTTGAATGTACATTAACAAATGAGCTTTACATAATGTATACAATAATACGTATTAATGCTATTAAAAATAAATATAGGATATTATAAAGCGTTACCAGTGCTGTTTTTAAACTATAAGAACAACCTAACTGCCTTGAACACTTCAGCTGATCATAATGTTCGCAACTACATAGGCCTTATAATTCTGCATATCCAATTTATGGTAGCCTAATTTAAGAAGTTCGTGAACTAATTCCTGGCCATAATTTTCAATCTACTAAATTAGAATTTTTGAAAAAAAATGTTGACTTCATCAAAAAAAAAATTGTAAAAAAATAAATACATGAATCAATATTAATTATTTAGTATGTACTTTATTGTTTTTCTTATCGTATTGCTTTGCCTTAAGCATTGAATCGTTGGTAAACTACATTACATAATAGAGCTATTATATGAGCATATAAAATGTAACACATTAACTCTCCTATCTTCTACGCGTGTTAACAGTCCACAAGCATCCAAACAACCAGCAAATAAATTAAAGTGGACTTGTTGTTGGTAGGCCCAATTGTAAAATGGCCTAAGTCTAATTGCTCATCTTTCACGTTTACGTATAAAATCAGCCTATTTGAATTTATTTGAAATATTACTCGATTAGAATATTAAGAATAAAAGCAAAAGCTTTTCGGTGGCTTTTTTAAAGGGTCTACACTAAAAAGTTGGCAGCGCGATGTATTGTCAATGAAGTGAAAAGACTGACAACAGGAACTATATGAGAGGCCCTATACTGGCCAGCAGCCTGCATAAATTAATGAATGTTTTATACATCAAGTAGGCTAACGTCAATCTGGAAAATCTACAAGCACAGTGTCTTTGGTCTTTTGAAAATAATCGAGGAAAAACTGGTTATTTGGCCTTCATACTCTACTGGCCGTCGTCGGAGTAAGGCTTTGAAAGGCAGGCTGTTGGCCTGGCGTGAAAATTTTTTATAGAGATCGAGTAGCCTAATTGTAAAACACAATGTTCCATTAAACATAATACCACAAAAATGCGCAAAGTGACTGTCTTGATTTATTATAAATGTAGTCTTTTCCTCTAAGAATATTCCGCTAGCTTCTGCTCGAGTCGGTTTGAATGAACTTCAGAAACTCGTCACTAGCTCGCTGCAGGGCAGTCTAATGTTATGCAGAAAGAAGAAAACGAGGCAAATTAAATATTCTGTATTTCTTCCTGTATTCTTGTTTTTGTGAAGTGCTGGAGGTAATCTGGTTATTTTGTCTCTCTATGTCCTTCATAGGAATACCCTGTTTATTAATTATCTAAAGAACGGTTAATCTCAAAATTACAAAACATAAAACAAGTAGGCTATAGGGTTAATGTAAAAATATTACCAAACTCATATCAACCCTATCCCACATAAGCAAAATCCACACTGTATTAAATATGCCTGCACAAATGTAAAAACGTAATATATGTATAAATAAATAGATAACATGGACTGTGGTAAAACAATTACATATAAACATGTCCACAAAATAAAATAGCAGATAAGGTCGGAAAAAAAATAAAAAGGCTTGTAGTTTGTTTTAGATTCGGGGCAAGATATTTTCCTGAATTATCTGGGGCCTATACTGCAATGTAGAATTGGATTTGCTTTTGTGCATGTTGATAAAAACACACATATAGTCTACAAATATTTTCAATTAGCCTATATATGGCACACACACACACACACACACACACACAGCTTTTTTAGTTTTAGGCAGCTTGTGTCACCCACAAAAATGTAGCCTACATTTCGCCATCATACAAATATTATTCTTTTAACTCATTATAGGATTCTAAAATTTCACTAACAAACTCTTAATCAACCCTTTATTTTTATTATCCATAACGATATAAAAATTAGTCGACATATCTAAAAGAACACGATTAAAAAAAGAAACATAAAAACTGTGTGTGTGTGTGTGTTGCATATATATATATATATATACATACAGATATAGACATCAAAATATGACTCACAACTGTTTGTTAAATACGTCGAAATAATGTAACAAAAATATGTTAGGACCAGGGAAATGGCTTTTATTTTACACACGAAGAAACAATAAATAGGAAACCACTCATCTGATTACATTATTTTGTACCAGAAAACATACTTTGCAACGGTTAAATAAATAAATAAATGAAAATACAATGAAATGTAAATCAAGCGCGATATAAAAAAAATAACACTGGACATAGGCCTAATAAATAACCATTTAAGCCTGTTTCAATTCCTGAATCCGAATCGCAATTGTATATGCGTGGATTTCAAATGAAATAGCACACGGTTGAGTGTATTCGTTATTTCAGAGTAACGTTATTGCGGCTCAGATAATTCAAATAGCCTACAATTTTATACGTTTACATTTTTACATAAGCTAATTTATCTATAGACTTTGTAGGACAACTATGAAAACAACACCAGTAATCGCTTGTCTTGCTGTAGCTCGCGTTGTTTGCATGAATAAAAGCTAGTTTACAGCTTGTGTATATTACCAATGATTCAAAAAATTGTACTCTTAAGAAATTTGTGTATACGCAATGAATTATTTATGTGTCCTTTTGACAACAGTCTGTAATATTATTTAAATATAAGCTAAATAAATAAATCACTGTATCCCACCTTAATGGCAATGCGACCTCCGAGACATCTTCTGCATATAAAACATCCTTGATGCGAAAACGACGAATTTGTTTAACCACACAAAATTTCCTTTTTTTCGAACATTGTTGATTGGCGCGATTATCGTTGCATTATCGTGCGACTAATATCCCAACTCAAGCGAAAGAAAACAAGCGAGCGCGACATTCGAAACTCGCGCCAAATTCTCCAGCTCTTGTTGGTCATTATGACGCACCAATGCTGCAGCGCGTGCTGGTCTAGTAGTGCTATTTGGACACATTTACAAATAGTCGACATCCGTGACCATGTTGCATTACACCATGAGAGCGCTACGCAGAGAAGAACGTTCATGCTCGCGTTGCCAAGTGCCATTTATTGCCTTTTTAAAGACTACATGTAGAAACCGCTCTCGAACAAAACTGTGAAATAAGCTCTAGCTCTCCCTCTGCTCCAGACGACGCAGTCCGCTCTGCAATCTTCCTCACTGTTGTATTCCACAGCGACGATCTAGACGTCTCAAAAAACGCAATAGCCTACATTTAGCGTTTTGCATATCTTTCGCTGTAGGTGCACCGTTGTCCATTTCCACAACAGGGCTTGAAGCACCGGAGGCGCGCCATTCTTCTTAACGCAAATTCACGGGCGTCTTTAGGTAGCAGGGTTGGAGAGGAGTCGTGCAAGGGGATCTCCCCTCCCAACCCAGCCGCTGAGGTGGAGAGGGGGAGGGGAAACCCGCTTGATCTACAGGAGGGAGCCCTTGGCCAGCCGCGCAAAAAGGAATTCCCACCAAACGTAGCCCAGATTTAAGGGGGATCCGTAAACTCGATAGGCACAAACAACTGCCATGTTATACGTGCATTCCGGTCGTGCCACAATTTTATTTAGACCATATAAAACACAGCGTTGGAGAGTTTGTTCTAATATAGGCCTACAGGGAAAGATGTGTGTGCTGTATAAAGTAATTTGGAAATGAATGCGATCTGTCCACAAATAGATCACAGGGCGGTCATACGTTGCATAGCCTATTATCCCAGTTAGAACCGACTGAAATGTAGCAGAATTTAAATTCGACTCGAGGCTCGAGCCTTTTTGTTTCAAAGAAAACTGACTCTATGTTGGAGCTTAACATCGTGTCCACCTTAAAACGTGCGCACACACTTTCAAATGGAGAGAGCTCACGATGGTGGTTAATGCCCACCCAGGTCAGATGTTCTGCTTGGCCACTTTTTGGAAAGCTAAGATCGTTTGCTAGCTCATCGATTTGTAAAAACGATATAATATTAGAAAATTACTTTATAATAAATTAAGTGATGAAGTCATTACCAGATCACTTGCAATCTATTGGTGATGATATTTAGGTAATGATCATATGCGTGTGTGTGTGTGTGTGTGAAAGTATGAATAAGATAAGATTTCTAACCATTTTTCTGTGCAATGATCCCTTAAACATAGTTTAACGTAAAAACACTTGTTAATGCTATAAATGAAGATTTTTGTACAACGTTACCTACTAAAGTCGAGGCATGGCTATTTGGGAAGTATTGTGAGTTGGGGTTTCGCATTTCAAATTAATTACTCTCGGCTTTCCAACAGTCGCAGTTCACACCTATGTAAACGCACCCCGGAGGGCAACAGATTTATTTGCAAGAGAACTATTTTACCCCTCCTTCTTACCCTCGACTCGGTGATGGATGGACGATCTCTCTTTGTCTACATGCAAATAGACTTTAACCCTGAATTAATGGATAACTCCGTAGAGGGGTGATTACTCGACTTTCGGGTTGATCTGCCTTTCTCGTAGTCCGTCTGTCACCAGTTACATGACAATTGATAATTTGACGCACATTTGGTGAACCCCCTGAATGTGCGAATTACAACACGGTCGAGTTGAATTGACAGTGTCCCTCTTGCACTGGTTTATTAATCAACTGGACTATCTATCTATCTATCTATCTATCTATCTATCTATCTATCTCATTTTTGTTGTAAACAGAACATGACCACTGTGGATGGATGGATGAATGGATAGATAGCCTAAATTAATAGGCCTAAATATTTTTATTTAAAGTTAATCAAAAAGATAGTGTTACAGTACTTTCTTTTCCCAAAACCATGCTACATATTTTAGGCTATTTATTTGGCTGGTGTTCTGCATGTTGAGATTACAGTGCAATAAGTAGCCAATAATATTTGGAATTTTGGATGCAATCTCCAACTTTAACTCTGATAAACATAACATGGCTGTCATTTACCCATGAGCTAGCTGCAGACCCCCTGTGGTGGTCTGTAAGGAGCCCAATTTAAAAGCTATAAAGAACACAGCAGCGCGTGCAGAGAGGGGAATGGGGAGGCATTTTGGATTTGATTTGAAGTTTTAGGATCAGACAGTAGATCTGTTTTTGAATGCAATGGGTTTTTAGAGACTTTTAAACCTGCTCTAAAAATGCAGAAACCTTATTTGTCAATTATCGTTTGACTTTTATTGGCACAGTTTACCAAATAGAATAATTCACTTTGTTAATTTTCTTTGTGTGTGTTTTGTATTTTGTGTAATGTGCTTGATTGCATACATGCTGAAACTTGTAGCACCAGGGTTGAGTATTTATTGACAATAAAGCAACAAATAGAAAGGTCTGAGAATGTGTGTGCAATACATATCAGTGTGCAAGCATGTGTGTTCAGTTGTGCCCTGGTCTTCAGCACGACTTGGACATTATTACCACTAAAATTTTATTTCCATCTAACATTGTCAGGATACAGGAGTGTGTGTGCTTGAGTGTGTGAGAGAATATGTGTATAATAGCACTATTGCCTTTTGCCAAGGGGGGCGTTTGCTCATGTAGCTTGTAAAACTCAATGTCTGGGCACCCTTTAAGCCTTCCCTATGAAATATCACTTGTGTTCTTGCTGTCCAGTGATAAAAGAGCCAACAGGATTTGGAACTGATCTACAGAAGAGGCCACCTGTTGCAGAGGACAAGAGAGATACAACACAAATCATTATTAGTAGATACGTCACGTAAGTCCTCGTTTTGTTATTAAGCCATACTCTTTAATGCATGTGAAACCATGTAAAGGGTTGCATATAAGCAAATATGCAAACTTGTAGGAGTAGTTAACCAAAAAAATTACAATTCTGCCATTATTTATTTGCCCTCAAGTCGTTCCAAACCTGTAAGACTTTTTTTCTTTAGTGAACTGTTCCTTTGAGTGACCTTCATAAGAAAATCATAAAATTCTTTTACTACTGTTTTCAAGATAATTAAATATAATTCAAAGTGTGAATATGATGTGAAAGTTAACAAACAGATCAGGAGATCTGCAGGCCCACAAACTCATTTCATCCTTCCCTTCGCCGCCTCATTTCTCCTTCACTTCTTTTTTTTTTCTCTTTCTGCTTCTCTCATTCTCTTCCTTAACTCTGTTCCCATCCATTTTGCGGCTGATGGAGTCAGTTGTTCATTCTTCTCATAAAATCAAATCAGCAGTGGTCTTGGGACCTTGGTGTGTATCAGAGGTTGAACGCAGGGTCGTCTCGTTCTATTTGCTCATCTTTAAAAAGAAAGCTATGCCCAAGGCCTGGAGATAGAGACTGATAAAAGGCAGCAGAATGTGAGAAAGAAAAAAACGAGGGATAGTGGGGAGAGGGAGGAAAAGAGATGGTTCATTGTTGGGTGGGCAGTCCCATCACTTGATGACTGTGGCACTCCTCAACCCTGCAGCTGGGTTCTGATGCCCTCACAAACTGTCTTTCTTCTTCCCAACAACAACCATGGCTTCGGGGGGGTCACAGAAGATGCCTGCCCTGCCACGTGATGGCGCTACAGATGTGGTGAGGGAACTTCTTTAACAGCCAGGGCAAAAAGCGAATGCGTCAGATACAAAGCGAGGGTCACAATACTGTCCTTGTCTCTTTCTCCCAGCTGCTGTATTTAACAGCTGCAATAAAGAGCTTATTTTAAAAACCTGAAAAAAGAAGAAATTGAATGCCTCAGACTTTTTAAGGGATGGCTCTGTTTGTCATTCGCTCTGTACTACAACATCTAATGCCTCATGCATATGTATGCAAGTGTTTAAATCAGACCTCTAGCTCTGATCTGAAGATAAAAGAATGAGCACTGCTCAACCTTGTTCACATCTATCAACCTTTGCCCAAGTCACTCTGCTGTGGATTTGGAACTGGTTTGGTGGTGTGAATTTGGCACTGAATATTTCTCTTTATTTTCTTATTCATAAACATGTGATAAATCAGGGAATTAACGTGTTAGCTAAACTTTCCCAAAACTGGAGTCATGTTTTTACTGTAGTTTGTTTTAAAAACGTTTTTACATTATAATTTGCCAATTGCATTTGTTTTACTCTAGGAAACTAGAAAAATTTGTTACAACCTCATTCATAGAAAATCCGCATAGCGTACTGAATCGTTCCACGTATCCCAGAAAACCCAGGGTCGCGTCGAAGCTGGCGTCCATCGTAGTGACGTCACTCTAGTTTGGACACTGACAGCTTGTCTGGTTCTGCGGTGCAAGAAAACCCCCAAAACATGGTACGTGTCTTTACTCATTCACAAATCTTGATTTTGTTTTTCTCCACTACAATTCCCCACACCAAACCTGTCTAGGGGAGGCCCGTATGTCTTTTAAAAGACTGCACGAGAGTGCAACTGATTTGAGCATAAAACACGCGGCCTCTGTTGTAAGGTTTTGCGCACAACAATACTTCTATTAATATTACTTCGCTCATAAACAGCTCCACCACATGGATTAAATTGGTGTCATCTGTGTTTTCAGATTGGCTGTGAGAAGTCGAAATATTGCTATGGCTATCACTAGGCCTGTGTCAGTCATCGATGTTTCAGATGTGATTTATGTATTCCGTACACAGACAAGATGATTCACTTGTGTTTAAATAGGACTGTCACTTTAAAAGCAGTCTATAGGCTACGTGGCCTATGAGTTGCTTTCAATGGTTCATTTCATGGAAGTTCCTGCTTATTTGTCCACTGAAGCACAGAATTGAATCGCACCTATCAAAAAATCTAAAATGTTTTGAAAATCATGGCTCCTTTAAAAAGTTTTCCATTCATTGGATTGTCCACAGCTTTAGATTGAAAACAGGGAGGAATTTAGAGTCTTACAGCTTAACATATTACAGCTGTGATCACACTGGACTAAGCACAGACAGGTTTACTGTGATTTCTCCAGTGGGGAAAGAGATACGCCCTTAACATGTGATAAGTCTGTCCAAAGGCAAAATTGTGGACTTAAGGAATGAAAGTATATCTATATATGTACTTGTAATCTGTAGATTTTTTTTTACCTAGATTTTTAACCTCTTGAAGCCAGGACAATTTTACTGGTTTTCCTACATTTCTTTAGCTCCCAGTGACTTTTTATTTGTTTATTAAGGCTAGTGAACCCCTTACCTAAAACTGAATTTGCTTAAATCCATGTCTTGTTTTTCAAAAGTCCAAAACAATATTTTGTCGTCCCATGATATTTGCCTGTGTTTTCTTTAATCCACCATTCTGATTAATCTGTTAATCTCATCATCTCAAAGCTGGTCTGGAGGGGCTAAATGATGATTGAAAGGCCAATGAGGATTTGTTCTTCTATAAAAATCACTATATTAAATGACATTTTAAAATAGATTTATACATTTCGTTTCAAATATGTAATATATGAGGGGAGGGCAAGAAAAATCTTTGTACAGAGGGACTGATTAGATTACATTCCAATTGAAATAAATGGAACATGTGCATTAAAGCATTCCAGTAGTCACATATTTGCATCTTCTGACACTTTATAAGGAGCATGGATCTTAAGTTTTGTCACACTGTAATTTTAATTAACGCGTACAAGACACAGAAAGGTTAGGAGTTTGTAGCAGGATACTATCATTCATGCTTTCATGAATATGGAGAGGTTGAGCTCCACCACTTTAATCTTCCGTTAGCTGCCCCGAAGCTTGCTTAACACAGACAATAGTGTTAATTATTCCACGCTTCTCTCCTTCAAACACTTACCATTCACATATGTTTATGCAACAAACAAGAACGTGCCCAAAACACACAGTTATTAAGAATATTCAACATACAAGCAAATGATGGTTATAATTTCTGCCATGCACTGCAGTTATGCCAATGACACTGTTTTTAATGGCACTGTCAGGGTCATTTGGGGGTAATGAGTTTGTGTCCATGAAAAAGCACTAGGCAACTGTCCTCCCTTGATTGATCCCTTTTGAAATTGTATTCATAAACGTATACGAGCGTCTTTTGTATATGCAGTATTATGTAGATGTGCTGTGGTGTCTGTTCTGTCAGCTTGCTGTTGTCCCCAGCCTAGATGCATAACTGTTTAAATAGACTTGGACTGCTAATTATGGGTGTGCACACGTAAGCATACTAGCAGATAGTCTCTGATTTGTTTGTCATTTGGGGTAGGCTTGCTCACTGAATGTCCATGTCTGATAAATATGATATGACAACCGTAATGAGTTAAAATATTATGTTCAGCACCTTTCTGCTCTTCCACACACTTAAGTTCATGAGCAAGTTTGCCTGAGTGTTTATAATTTCTAAAACATCTTGGCTAAAAGGTAGGCTATTTATAAACTGGGGATTTGTGAGGGATTTTTTTTTTTTCAGGGAGGGAGATCCGTATGATCAAACCAATAAACAACTGCATCAAGTTATTAATTTATTTGTTTAATATTTGCTGACAGTTGCTCTCCCATACATATCCACAATTTAAATTCTAAAAATAGGCTTGATATTAGTCTGACAGATTATAATCTCCCCAATCATAAATTTCATTGAATCTCTTTAGCCTTTTCTGGCTTTATTTTGGACAGAAGCAAATAATATTAATAGTAAACCCACTGTGATTGGTCTTAATTCTATCAGCCTTCTGAAATATTATTACAACGATGAAAACTCTTATAGGTTAATGAAAAATAAAATGTTTTGTATATGCTTGTTGTTATGCACATACATTAAAGTTAACTTTATCACTTTTGTTGTTAATTAATTATTTTGAATACACTCTTAGGAGTTTTAGACTCCCTATACGTCACTTTTTTTATTTTTATAATTATTTTTATTGAATTTCCACTGTAATACAAAAATAACAAGGCATCGCCCCAAAAGAAACAAACCAAAAAACAAAAAAAAACACACACACATAGCTCAGATTATTAAATAAAACAGGACTACCCCATGTATAACAGATTAGGGAAAGAAGGGAAAAAAATGAATAGGGCAGAAAAGTTAAATGTCTAGACAGTTACACAATTACAATATTCCTTGTAGTATAATAGGGCGAAGATGAGGTTCCATATAGTCCAGATATGGAGTCCAGACTTTATAAAACAGGCCTGTTTTTTGATGTAATACACAGGTAAGATGCTCCAGGGGAATCAGTTCAGAAATTATCTTATGCCAAACTTTAAGTGATGGAGATTTATCACTAATCCAATTAAGTAAAATATTTTTTTCTGGCAGCAAAGGAGAGAATATTATACAATTTCTTGTTAGCAAATGAAACAATGCATTTATTAAGTATCTATACGTCACTTTAAAATTGTTCATCACTTAAAAATATTCTCAAAAGTGTCATTTGTTTCTTTGTGTAAAAATGTTTTTGTGTTGAGTCCACCTTTAAACCATAGTTGTAACCCAGGTTTAAAAGTGTGTCTTTCGACATGTTAAGTGCGTTATATCAGGATATATGTGTAAAGCTCAAGCTTTGGATGCATCGCTAAAAGGTCCTGACTCGATCAGTGCTCTCGGGACTGAAAGCGTTAATTTTCTGACGTCATCATTCCCGGGGCGGTGACCTTAAAGGTAGGGGTGGGGGCACATTTTTGCTCCGGGGATGAGTGGGAAATACGCCTCGCTTTCAAGGCAAATAGCCTGTTTTGGATGTAAAAACATAACTTGTGTGTAAGAGTCGGGCATTGCTTTTCTTTCAGGACAACATATGTATGTTGTAATGGACTGCCTGTGTTTCCTCAAGGTAAACCTGTAGTTCTTTAAGTAAACAACGTATTGAAGCGAATGTGTGTTTTGTGGTGTTTCTAGTAGGCTACTGATCTTACCACCTCTACATATCTTCTGTTCGCAGACACGTTGGATTTATCGAATACATTGTATCGACACACAGTGTGTCCCTTTACAAAACACAAATACGCTTTGAAAAACAGTCGTTTTGTCAATGTTCTGTACAGTTGTGTCGAAGTCTTCGCACGGTCGCGATCGGCTCGTGGTTTGCCTGCGATGGCTTTAAATTTCCTAAGTTACCACATGAAATCGGTTACTGTAGTTCGATTAACATAGGTTCTTTTTGCAGACCATGTGGAAAGTCCAATATGGTGGAGAAGAAATGATTAAGTGTATCCAAGGTCTGTACGAAGCGGAGAAAACGGGTCGCTTTCTCTCGTCTATTCCAAGGTCCCGTTCAGTGCAAACATGCAAAAAAGTAGAATAGTTCAAGGTGTGTTAAGTATGCTCAAGACACACGAGCCCTCTCCCCTAATTAAATGAGGCAAAATGCAATGGTCTGGATATGACAGCAGATTAAATTTCGTTCGCCTCTCCATCAATTTTCTGTTTAATGTCACTGAGCTCCATTGTGGGAGAAGAGGACGCGTCATCCAGCCATAAATTTGTGATTATAGAGGCTCGAGGAGGCAGTTAGCTCTATTCGGACGGATTTGCTCCGTACCTTCAGATACATCTTCAACCAGAAACCATTCAAGTGCTCTTTTATGTACCATTTAAGCTTTAAAGACTTACCGGACTAGACTATGATTAAGTAGTCATGATCAATTAAATAGCCTCTATTTGTTTTTCCGAAGACTGTTAAGATTTGTTAGGAGGCTCTGCACGAGGAAGGGACACTTCAGACGGCTTTTTCTTTATCAAGATTTGAATCCAGATCACTGGCGCATTTTCCCCCTTTTTGCGTAAATCAAAAATATTTTCTATCTGGATGGACTTCCATTTTTATAGGTAGGTGTTTTCTGCTCATCTAATTGTAATTTATCGCAGCCATCAGGACTTTTGCAGAAGTATTTAGAAGATCGTGCTTTACATGTTTGTTTGTGTCCATTATGCAGAAGGTATATGGGTTGTCAAAATGAATAACGGCTTTATACGAGTTTATTCCTGACATAAAAAAATACACTTTTCACGTCAGATGCACCGTTCGAGCAAGAACTATTTAGCGGTCAGTAAAAAGTGACTTTTATAGCATTTTTGAGAAGTGAAGCCTATTTCTAAATCCGGTTTTACGCTGGCTTTGACTTAAACGGTTCAAAGCTTAAACAATATTTTTACATATAGCTACATTTGATATGGGCATTTTACAAAGATACCAATGTGTTATATATCTAAAGATTTTATCACTGTTTATTGGGGTACAAAAGACTCGCCGTTCTGTGTAATGTGGGAGAGGGCCTTTTGACCGGATATTTGATTGTTCTGACCTTTTCATTGTTTGTGCTACACTCTCAAATCCTTTACTTAACAAAAAAGATGGATTTTTCTAACAGATAGAAATTATATTCAATTAAATATATTTAATTTTAACCGTTTTACTTGTTGTTTTCGTATGTATGCCAAAATATGTATACCTTTGAAAGCAACGTATACACATGACTACTACATGATCGTTCGGTCATACATTCATTCATTCGAATTTATTAATTTGTGTTATTGCTTTGCTCACCAACGCTACTGGGTCACAAGGTCAAAACATTGTTGCTGCTTAACGAAACGTGTAGTGATGCTGAGTGGTTTTATATTATTTTAGTCTGTTTGAATGGAGCCATTCCTGAAATGTAATACTATACATTTGCTTATACAATCAAATTAAACTCGGAATGACTTGTTTTTGTTCCCATAATAAACCCGCATGTGTCAAGGGCCTGGGCTTTGACGGAGGGACACTGAGACGTCGATGTACTCGTGTCGCTGATTGATAACAACGTGTAACACATTGAATACATACCTGTGAGAGGAACTGTGAAGATCTGACACCCACCAGGCTGTGATTCAAGCATATACTCTACATACACGGTAGGCTACACTCGGATCAAGACCGTGTCCCATGTCAAAACCGAGTGGGCCACTGACAATCACAAGCATGTGGCTGAGCCATCTCCTTAAGGATTTATTTGAATCTTCACATATAGACTCATTATCTATAAGGATAATGCGAGCAGTGTAAATATATAATACTACTGAGCCATGTGACTACAGCTCTCGCAAGATTTCATATAATGTATTTAATTATGGTTGTACTACTTTGTTTTAGATTTATGGCAGCAGAGAGCAGTATACAAGCTCATAGTCATTCCGCTGTATGTGGATACCTATTACAGTTTTTTAACTTGTATCTTGAACAACGGTACAATACGAGGAAGATTACTTGAAATAGGTATTAATGATTTTATTCACTACTTTTCTACTAATTAGACCACTCATCCGATTAATGTTTAATTTCTTTAGTCACGTTAAATTTGGCAGATAAGCTTTAAGGAGACATTTTACAAATTATCACAGAATTTAAACTGAGGTATTTATAAGACAATCTTATTAATGAAGCACTATGGGGGCAGTCGTCAGTTTCTTGTTCATTATAAATGGGGTCAGTCAAGAATTGGTGCATAACAATGGCATAGATATTTATTTCCCGTTCATCTGCGCTGTTTTGTGCTGCTTTTGTCCTAAGACGGTCATACCAGAAAGTTTCTTGAGTCATTTTTGTTAAAGCAACGTTGTTCAAGTGCCTTTATTTTTATTTTTGTATTTTGTTACATGTATTTACCTCTCTATAGTTTGACTTCTAGCTTTTACAATAAAACAGGTCGTAATGAGGTAGGTTTGTGCCATTTATGGGGGTGAACCAGCACTTCCCTTAATTGGACACAGATGGGCTTTTTCTATCGATAACACAATTCCTTGGAATTTATAAAGGGCAGCTAGTCGGTCCACCCTTATTGGGAGTTGTTTCTCTATCATTCACAATCTAGCCCTAGACCTGTAGCCTACCACCCTAAACCTAAAGTGCCTACTTCGGTTTATAGGTTAAGGTCTGACTACATTTAACGTATCTTCATCGTTTCAGGTCGAGTTTGACTTCGGTGTCAACTGTGTCTATTATGATCCCCTCATATACGACTCCTATAATGATCAGTGCAATATGTTTCTGCAGCGCTATGATTTCATAAGAACTCGCTGCTCTTGTAAAGTTCGATATCACAAATAACGCTTCGGTCAGCGACAACGGACCTAAATATTCTTATGCGTATAAATACTTAGCCTATTTAAAATGTCAGTGTTTTACATAGGCCTACAAGTCCTTATCTCAGATACATATGCCAATAGGGAGCCCCAATAGGCTACTGCTGACATCGGGCCTTCTAGTTTGTCCAAGCCGTACGCGTCCCTTTTGCCTGACACTTACCAGAGGCCAAGTCATTTCACAAGAAGTTTGCAATTCTAATAGTTGCGAAATGGTCAAAAGTAGGTCCAAAGATATTTCAAGTGGATATCAAATGCAGTAGCCTAACTTAATAATCAAAAGGAAAAGAGAGGTCACAACAACAATTAAACTTATTTCTACCGTGTAGTGGGTTTAAAACGCCAGTGTATATAGACTCTTTTTAAAAAATCTGTTTAAGTTATTTGTTTTCAATAAAGGCTATTACACTTCGCGTTCATGCTAAATTATACAATATTATTAATAACTACCACAATTCATGAATTTCAATAAAATACAGTTGATTATAGACTTAAGCACGTGTTTCTCGTGCAATTTTTCGAGCAGACATCTCTGGCTGTTTTACTGGGCCGTGAGCAAAATGAACGTCTTGACTGAACATGCTTCATCCTCATCACCAGCTATGGAGTGCATTGTCACAATGATTCATCCAACGGACGCTTACATAAAATCCCCTAACCTACATGGACGTGTAGGCGCATGTAAGCACCGTTTATACATTCGTATTCGTATACAGTCCTGTCTGGATTATTCTATTGCCAATGGAAGACCAGGGCGATCTCGCACTATCTAAAACTGGTGTGCAACTTAGGCCTGACAATAACTGGGTCTCTGCGCACCCTTGGCCTATAGGCTGGTGACAAACGCCCCGTTCCGGTAGTTTGAATGTGGCTGGAAGATGGAGAGAAAGTGTCAATCAGAGACGCTTCATTGATCACGGACAATGCCGTTCGCGGGACTGGTCTGTTTCGAGAGCAATCAGTCACTCCGCATTAATTATCCCCGCGTCCCACAGTAGGGCAGCTCGCGCTGGCACATGGACAGTGTGTGTCTGTTTGTGTGTGCGTGAGTGAAAGAAAAAAATAGAAAGAATGTGTGTAAAAGTGCGCGCGTGGGGAGAGAAGGAGATTGTGTGTGTGTGTTTGACAGAAAGAAAAAGTCGCTAAATTTGTGTTCAAGTAAATATGTATATATTTAGACGGGCCTGTATGCGAGCTATTGCCTTTGCTTGTGTGTAAATTTGTATTTGCATGGGCTTTTTGTGTGTGTGTGTTATCCGTACACCACTAAAAATGCACCCCACCCCCACCTTTCAAGTTGCGAAAAGTAGCCAATAAAAACCCAACAATAAAAGGGTCTTTCTTGTCACTAAATAAATTAAGTGCCGATATCTGCTTAAAGCGCTGCACCTCTTTGTATAGTGCAGAACAGAATTCTTTATTGCCCCAGTGTTATTGTTTTTTTTCCCAGCATTTTTTGTTGATAGGAAGGTCGGTGGTAGGCCATAGCACACTCTCTGTAACAATTACTGTAAAGTTGGTTAACACAATGACTGGGTACATTGTTATATTAAGAGCATCTGCTTATGGGTCGTTTGCGTACTTGATTTCATACTTCCGTGGCCAAAATTTAGTTTGAATCTGATTAACAGTAGCATTTTTTCTTTTAGGACTGGCCTGATTTCTCTCTTTATCTGTCTTTTTATTTTCTTGACAACAAGCCCCAAGCCTATAGGATCATAAACAATTTATACATTCATGGAATGATTTATTGAACTGTTGATTATTAATTGGTTACACCTTGTGGAATGTTTTATTACTTAATTTAAAAAGTCCCTGTAATTATATCGTTTTTAGTACATCTATAGTTTCTCTCTCTCTCTCTTTTCCCCCCCAAAGTTCAGCCTAGATTTTATCTAAAAAGTATAGGCCTATGTAGATTAAATGTAAAATATTTATATAAGGAGAAGCCTTCTTCAATCTAATATAGCAATGTTCTCTGTAGTTTTGTGTGATGGTGCTGCACAGAAGGTTTTCCTGAATAAAGTTGTATGGGATGAAGTTAAAGAGATAATGAAGAAAGAAAAATAGCAGAGTATAGAAAATCATAGAAGAACAAAGACAAAACATTGCACTATATATTTCATATGTTTAATGATTAAAATAAAAAAAACAATAATAGGCATCTATTTTTATATTTTTAAATGTAATAATAATGCATTTTAATAAAAACATTATAATATAAACAACTACTAGAATAATTGAATACATTCTGTTAATAATCGTCTTCCAGTTTTTCTCTCACCAAGGTTTTCCTGAATTGTATTTGTACCGAAAGAAAGAACGGCGTATAACAGTTTCCGTATTAGCGCGTAGTTGTTAGTTTATGTTTTACAGCCATTTACTACTTACTGTTATTAAATATCCAGTCAAAGTTAGAAGTCGCAGTCAGTGTGAAGTTTTTACATTTCATCGTAAAAAAAATCCTCACGCACGCTCGTTTTTGATCGCTTATTTTGCCTTCATTTCCAGTCTTGTTCTGTTTTAGTCTATTAGATTCCATGTATTAGAGTTATCATGTTGCTGTTGAATTAAGCGATATTAATCCGAGAATCTATACTTTAAATTTAATACAACATGTAATGTCCCCCTTTTTAACGCATTCCCTTTGATTAAGTCACTCTTGACTCTCCTTTAGCTTTGGGGCCAACGAGGTTCGCCTAGGGGGGGCCTTGAAACCGCCCCTCCTTATCTCCTTTCATCATCCAGCTCTGGGCCGCCTTGAAACCGCAAGGCCAGTAATTGCTTTTTTCAGGCAGCCCAGTGCGGACTGGACAGCAGCCAATCAGAGCCTTGTTTACATTCTATGATTGACAGCGCTCTGGCAACACGCCAACCAATCAAACAATTTTCAGAACGAGGCCCAGGCTTTTAACCCTTCGTTTGCCATTGCACCGTAGCTTGGGCTTTAACTGATTATTTACCATGCTGAATTTGTTCTGGACACGACACTTGCAGTGACGCGCGTAAAGTTAAGGATATTGTACAGCCTAATTCACAAATTGGTTAAAAGATGAAATGGAGAGATTTCATGTTTCTTCTTGGTTTGGGCTTTATTTACGTTCAGCAGGTGAGTTGTTCAATTGCATGTTTTAGGTTTGTTCAATTAGATTTATTTTACTCTAGAAGACCAGCTGCTATTTAGCCTAATGTACCATGTCTGCATAAAGGCTTACTATTCCTCAACTTAAAGCAGGGTTAAAAACTCAAATGTTGTGAAAATGCGTTTCTTCCTTTGTTTCAAGTAATTTAAATAATGACACTCTAGGCTGCATAAGCAACCATGTGTTCGTGCCTCACACTGAACTCGTCGCGAGACAGGAAAGCTCAAATAAAGCGCCCGCCGTTTTGTTTAGTTGATCCAGCTGACGCGCCATTGGCTCAGAGCGCCATCCAATCGGAGCCACTGTTTATCCTGGGGCGCGCTGCACGAGCTTATTGACATGTAGGTATTAGACCAATGGGCGCGACCGCTCCCCCAGTCACCTCCCCCTCTTCTTCTTGAGTGGCACTAGCAGATTCAGGAAAGAGCCTCTGACTGCTTGTACGGGGCTCGATTCAGCAGAAGCTCTTACTACTACGGTGCATCTCCGAACTTCTGCACTGCACACGCACTGCAATCAGCAGACTTCTAGGATGTAACCATTTCCATATGTTTTTATTCTGCTTCTGCTCTTTTACGTATTTTTTGTATCATGTTTTTTTTAAACCCATTTATTGTTTTGCAAGGAATAACTTACCAGTAAGTAATTCGTTTATATTGTATACATTTATATGCGTGCAATAATAAACATTTGCCTTCAAGAGCTGCTCTTACTTTTTTTAAGAACATCTGGCGTTATACAAAATTATGGAATTTGTATTGCAGGGGGGTGAAAAAAAGCTATCCATTAATTTTCATCTGAGTTTATTGCTTTCTTTGAGCAATAATAAAAATAGTAATGACATCAACAACAAAAACAATTATAATAATACTCATAATCATTATAATAATAAGAGATTTGTGCAATACTGAATTGCTACCGAATTCCTGCATTATTTTGAATAAAAGGGAATTTTTTATTTAGAGCGAAGACCTTCGTGTCTTCTTGACTAATAAAGGATACAATACAACTGTGAATAATTACATTCTTTGCGAGACATTCATTCGCAAACTGCTATATGCAATGGACGTGATGGCAGAAGTAAGCTACATAAGCGCTTTTACCTTTCCACAGTTTACACGTAGAAATAATATTAGGCAGTTGTTTATTAAATTAAAACTGAAAATCTATTTTTTAACAAAATTTGAGTTTTTATAGGCTTGTATTATATATATACACGTTTTCCATTGATATACCATGATTCATAAAATTGTCTGGCTTTTATCAAGAGGACATTTCCTACCACTCAAATCCTTCTTTAGGAAACCTGTTCTTTCATGCGCTCCTCCTCACCTCCCATCCGTCCTCCGAGCCAAATCTAATAGATCTCAGATCCCAATAAATGTTAAAAGTTCGGCTTTGGTTAATAGTGGGAGGATACTACGTTCAAATACCACATGCTTTAAAATGTGTGCCCAATTTCTTTTAATGATGTCACAGAAATGATACACGTTTGCTGGAAATGTCCTTTGTCAGCGCAAAAATCGTGCACTAGCCTACATTTAATTCTGTGCTTCAGAGAGCTTACTCTTTAGGAATTTCAGCTTATGGTCATTATTTGAGGAAATATGTAATTTTGTGCACGTCAATTCACTCACTATACTATAACCGCTCTCTCTTTTCAGTTTTTGTGTTTTTAATGAAGGCGGTAGGGCTACAGCAATTTGGCACTGCAACCATCCTTGCACTCCAAACTGGGAACTTCCACCGTTTTAAGGCCTCGATCAGCAATACGTTAAAACATCCAACAGACGTTCAGCGTTCCGAACGTTAAATATCTGGAGATACGATCTATGTCTTTCGTTTATAGTTTGTAATTTAGAATAAATGGAAAGCACATGGAGATGCAAACTTGATCAAAATATATTTGTTTCCTTATCTTTGATTCGGTGTGATAAGGAGAGCACTTACGACCGTTCGCACGAGCTGTTGTAATTCTGTTTCGCAGACTTTCTTTTATTACCTTACAATTTTCAATAGTCTGGCAGAAGTACTTTTTTGCAAGCATGTTTTGAAGCAAATCTCTCGCCGTTTAATAACATCGCATGACATTTCTCCCAATGCACCATTTTGACAAGACTCCATCTGCAGCAACGTAAGATCATATAGTGCTTGTACCCGTGATTTAGGAAACTTAAGGACCAGAGGCCAAAGGTGAAATATAGACTCCGTGTGCATTTCCCTATACAATGTAATGGAAAACCTAGTTCAGATGAACAAAGCAGTTTAATTAACTGAAATGACTGACAAAAAGGACTGAAGAAATTACATTTACAGTGGGATGCATTAAATAAATTAGTGTTTGTAATAAAAGCAGTCTGGCCAAACGTCAGCGATTATAGATTTTTGTAATGTTTTTCATCTAGTCAAAAAGACTGATTTGGCTTTGTCAGTTTTCCTTCTTTTTTGCTAAAATGTCCTTGGTTTTCCATATAGGCTTAAGGAGACTGTAAAAATGTATTGATCCTGGCATCTCTCTGTAAATGGTGTATAGCCTGCAGTGAGTCGTCTGTGTAAAAGTGGAGGTGTGCTGCAAGCTCGCTCAATTGTGGTGAGATGAGAGAGACGAGCGAAGAATTTGTGTTTAGGCAGCAGTCGCAGCAATGGACGGACAGTCGTGGTGTTTTCAATGAAGGATTACCATTACACATCTGAAGGATAGTAACATGATACGATCTTGTGGATTTGCATCACTCGCTCGTGTAACTGGTTTGTAATTTAAACTACATTTTCTGATTTTTGTGTTGCAGAAAACATGACTGGGACATACTTTTTTGGCCGTCAGAGCCAAAATTGTGCTGAATGCAAGACCTAAGCAAAACTCTTAACGGGATTATAACATCTGGGCGGCGTTCGGTTCGGTTCTCGTGGTTTCCCGCTCTGGATTTCGGATTTATCGTTTTTTATCGGGATGGAAGGCCGGGATTTCGCTCCTCCGCCGCACCTTCTGGCAGATCGAGGCGCGCTGGTTCACAGAGGCGCCTCGAGGATCACTCCTGCCGGGCACACGGCTGTGCAGCATCCCGGTCACTTTCAACCTGGGAAATATTACCCCTCACACATACCGATGCCTCCACATTCAGGTAAGTGTTATGTTTGTTTTCCCCTGTCGATAAGTGAATGCCTTTAAAACATACTTTTAGCAGATTAAAATTGCTTAACTTCACAATAGCGCATTGGCGTGCCTTCTTAGCCTACACTTACTTTTTTTAATTGGGAAATAAAGGTCTTTTTGGAAATAAGCAATCGCTACGGTCTCCATATAGTCAAATCTGATTGCATTGTAGCGTTTTATCGGACAGTTTACTTGAATAATATCTGACATGTGCTGCGAAAGGCTGGTCGTTTCTAGTTTAGGAGCAGTGCGTATCAGAAGAGAGCAGTAAGAAAATATAGGCTATACCTTTAACCTTAACTGGGTATATTATTGTAGGGCACCGTAATTTATATTTAGTCTTTAAAGTTATTTCTGATGATTAAATGAATATACTGTTTTGTTAATAATGAACAGTTACTTTATAGCTGGATTGCCCTCTTTGTTTCGCGCTCATTCAGACATCTGGTTTTCGCTGACAAAATAAGTTGTTTGGTAGTACCTAGGCTATTCTAGAAAAGCCCCATGATTTTCTGTTAATTATTAGGGTGCATATTTGAGCGGTTTGCTGCCACAGCTGCTTTAAGTTAATAACACAAGCTTTGGTGTGTGTGTGTGAGCTGTGGTTCGAGAAGTCTCCGAGATTAGGGTCAGTAGCTATGTGTGTGTATGTGTGTGTGTGTGTGCTAAAAGAGGCGTCTGTAATACCAGAAAATCCGGTTTCTATATTGAGCGGTGATGTGACGGGGTGCGAATGAGTTGACAGTGCATGCATTAGATTTAACAAGTGTCTCCAGCATTCAAAGTACCTTTGGGATAGAGGTAGCCTACACTTTGCATTTTGGTTTTTAGTGAGATAGCCTATAAACTCAAATATATGTGCACACGAATACGTCAGCCTGTGAATGCTTCAGCTTCTGTTGTTAATCGCAGAGAATATCACATTTTGTACGTAACATTTTGTATTTGTTTATTGTATATATAGCTAACATTGGTTGACATAGCCATCCTTTTGGCTGATGTGTTGTTTTAAAGAATGTGTTCAGCGGTTTAGTTCTAAACAATGGATTAAACTCCCATTGGTGTTGTTTTAGTCGGTGTACTTAAATATAAATATTTTTTCTTTTTTGTTTCTTTTCATATAGGTTAACATTTATTTTTTCATATATATTTTTCATATTACCCCTTGGCTTGTTAACTGGTGTGTGTGTGTGTGTGTGTGCGTATATATGTTAAATATATGTTAACTGCGTGTATATATATATATATCGCTGTGCTTTAGACTCAGCTGAAGTATTTCAGTCCAATTGGTATTCGACGCATAACGTTCACTGTGTTGTAGGCTCAACTGAAATTTCAGCAGCGAGATCTATCACAGCGCTCGCTGACCCTGATGGTCCCCGGCGCACGGTGAATGCGCGCGGGTACTGATGGGGTCGTTAGCGGCTGTCTTTCTCTCCGGCCTCCTGCTGCTGCTATACCCTCACCCACTGCCTTCTTAAAAGTAATTTTTATTTGTCCCTTACACAAATAACTCCGTCCTCTTACCTCACACAGAGATAAACTACGAAGGTCCGCAAGACAAACTCTATAAAATATACAGCCTCTTTTACGATAGCTGCTTTCGAGTACATGTATATCTTCCTGTCGTTATTTTTCATCTCTAATATATTGAATCGGTTCATTGTCTCTTTCTTCGACGACTGTCGTCAAACTGAATGCGTTTTAAAAGCCGCACCGCCGGTAGATTGATGGATTTTGTTGTGCTGTTTAGGTCTCGCGTGCACATCAAATGCTGCGCGGCAGTGCGAGCGGCTAATGTGTACAGTAGGATCTCCTTTTCTTTTTTTTTCACCCGCTCTCTCTCTTTCTTTTATTTCCTCCATATCCTCAGCAGATGTCTGTAACGTCTGCCTCAAGGCGGACGCCAGCTCATGCCATACAGGTGCATCATTACTTGTGTGTGTGTGTGTGTGTGTGTGTGTGTGTGTGTGTGCGTGTGTGTGTGTGTATGAGTAGGTTATGTGTGTGCGCTCGTATCAATTTCTTGTTCTTCCGCTGTGGCTTTTTTAATCAACACAGGTGTCTTTTCTGCTCATACAGAATAGGTAATATACGATGATACTGCGTGTATTATTTTACATCATATACTGGGACAAAATTAAGTTATATTTAGGCTAAGTTTTAGATCTTCCTCTTTTTTTGTTTGCGTGGGATAAGCATTTATATAAGCAGACATTAGTATATATTTTCCTTCCCTTTTTCTGTGTATAAATTATTTTTCTCTTTATTTCTGCTTATTTTATAAATTATTTGATATCCCTATATTCCTCTTAATTAAAATGTATTATTTCAGAAAATGCCACACACACACACTTAGGCCTACATATAAATCGTAATCCCTAGAGTGCAGACATGCAGGTTGTGAGGAATGTCTAAAAGTCCCTTAATGATTGTGAAAATACGTCAGAAATGCACTCTGGTACTCTTTTAGCCAATTCACGCTTTAACTGTTGAATAGCTACAATTAGATTGGTAGATAGATTGAGAGACCGAATGATTTGAGTTTTTCTCGGATGCAACCAACAGCAACCTGCAGTTCAATTAGGTGGCACCCCGTCTGTCACAGTCATCCACCTGGTCGTTTGCCCTCACCTCTCTGCATTACAGAGTGGTTTTGTAACTCTGTGCCATAGCAGTCATGTTTCTGCAAAAGCAGTGGTCTGCCCTGTCAAACTTTGGTCGGCCTTCTTTCATATCACTTCTTCCTCTCTCGCTTCTGTGTGCCTTGAGTCCTGATTTAACAATGCTGTGTCTGCGCTGCTGTTGAACCTAACCTGTCTCACTCTCCCCGTCCACTCGTGCCTCTGAGGTACTGCTGCCCCCAGGCCATTCGCCTTTGATAGGGCTTGTAGTTCAAATTAGTGCGTTCGCTTGAGTCTAGTTAGTATCTCTCTTCCTTTCTCTCCCCTTTTCGCCTGTGCATGTCTCTGCACTATCCCTGACTTGCAACGGATCACTTGTAATAGGCTACATAAATGCTAAATTAATTACAGCGTCTTTGGAATAAACATTTATGTTTGATTCCACCGTCATCCAAAAACTTCCGAAATGGCATGCGGTTCCTTCAGTGCTCCAAAATAGAGTAAAAGAGTGAAAGTGACTAACAGAGAGAGAGGGAGAAGAGGAAAAAGAGCGGCTGAATGTTTCCACCTGGTTGGTAATCTGGCCCAATTACCTCTGCTTGGTAGCACAGAGCCTGGCGTGTTCCATCGCCACTCACTATGCCTGCCAGCTGAGTGCTGTGCGCGAGTGTACGACGCTCTGTGTATGTGAGTGTGTGTGTGTGATTCAGCAGAGCCTCGTTGGCAGAAGCGACATCGTTCCCCCTCCCCTCCACCCCACAGTCTCTTCTTTCACTGTTTGATGTGCCTTAGTAAGCTGAGAGAGTCCCAACGCCCTGGCCCAACCTACACCCATCACTGATGCCCCCTCAAACAATGCATCCATCTGCACGTCATCAATGCCGGCAGAAAATCATTTATTAATATTTGATACGTACACCTTCTTATGTGCACCTATAAAATATGTATTAGCCTACCTGCTTCAGCGCACGGAATATCATCACTGTGACTATTGATCAGGGCCGCGTTTCCCAAAAGCACAGCTGTGCCGTTAAAATCATGAGATCAGGCCAACATGGTGCTTTCCAAAAGACGCTGAAGTGGCTCACCTGCATTCATCTAAAAATAGGGCTGTCATCATTGAATCTTTTATAATTTACTCATCTTTGTGTCATTCCATTTATGACATTTTATGATTTGATTTTATGACGTGACTTTTTTTTGTCCACATAGGCCTGTGCAATTAAAGTCAGTGTGGTCTAATTTGCTTTTCCTTGTATGGATTAAAAAAAAACAGTTCTTCAAAATCTTTCGTGAAAGTGAGATTTAGAACATTAAAGTGAGGAAATGATGATAGAATGAAAATCTTAAAGCACCGAAATTTAAAATCTGTACTTGAATGTGATTTTTTTTAATGCTGACAAAACATTTACAAACAGTTTGCTATAGGCTAGATTTAATGCAAAGCAGGAGGATTTAAATGAGGACGTGTGAATGCATGCATGGCAACTCAGACATGGCGCCTATTATACACCTGACATATGATATGGTGTTTTCACACCAAATCTGAAAATTGTCACCCTTCCGACTTGGATTTGTGCAACTGATACTTGAGAACTGACTGGGTTAAAAAATGCTCAGTAGGAAGGCTTGTAATATGCACACAGAACCAATCGCACACAAACACACATAAGCTAAACTTAATAACGGATGCAAGCAAATAAGGGTCAATAGACACTAACACACACACACACACACACACACACACACACACACACACAGTTCAACTTTTAAACCCTGGGTTCATCTGCTGTGCATTGGATCAGCACAACAATGAGGCAGTACTCTGGGGCGCCATGAGCTACAGAGCTCATTTATACAGCTGTCAGGCTCCCTCTTTCTTTCTTTCTCTTTCTTTCTCTCTCTCTCCCTCCCTTTCTCAATCTCCTCCTCCTCTTCCTTCTCTGTTTCCTACTGGCTCGCATTTTCACAAGAAAACAGCCCTCCTGACTCGTCAACATTGCTGTTTGGATTTCATCAATTTAAT
>NW_015542322.1:513123-524483 GCF_001515605.1 Sinocyclocheilus anshuiensis | reverse complement strand
CTCTCTCTCCTCCCGCACTCTTTCCCTCGCACTGTCTCTTGCACCGCTGTCGTTATTAAGTCCAAACTTTGACTCGGCCTGCAGCCAGCTTTTGTAAATGAGAAACAAGTTTGGGATTTGGTTTAGAAAATAAAAGCCCTCCACACTGGCTTTGATGTCTGATAGAAAGAGAGAAATGACATTTTAAATAGGCTGCAAAAACAAAACCTTGAAAGTGCTTCCATTCTGTGGTGAGGATGTGTGATTGGACGAGGAAACTAGTGACAGGCCTGACTGTGTATGCTAGGAGGAACTGGGAAATCCACTTCCCTTTTTTTGGATTGTGTGTGTTCTGAATCATGGATGCTGTATAATTTCTGTGTGTTTGTGCATGTGTATGCATACAGTGATCAATAATCGATCAGCCTGTGTCCTCAACAAGGTCGGATCGTCCCGCCTTGGCGCGTGTAATTTCACAGTTGTGCTGAGCTCATCACCATCAGATACTTAGATGATATCAGGCAATATCATCAAGGATTTTATGCTGCAATGGCATCTGACACCTGTATGTACCAGGTGCACACGCACACACACACACACACACAAACGAGCTTATTCCCCACTCAAGATGTGAGCAGAATTCAACTACCTTATTCATGCAGTTATCGTTTAATACATTATTTTCAACGCTTCTCACTATTTTGCATTATTAAACGCATTTTATCTTACGGCTCATGTGACTATTATAAAATGCACATTGTATATTTCGATATTTGGGTATCTTGAGCAGTATGTGGCAGTATGTGATCATGCGAGGGTGGGATACCACACAGCAAGACGAGCGCACCAAGTGTATGCAGAGCTTTCATTAAATATACATAAAGCATGCTTTTTAAGGACACGTCGGCTTCCACACCAGTAAAGGAAAAAAAGCACAAAACAAAGATTAGCATCAGGAATTCAATATTAATCAGTGGGACACACACACACATACACACTCTCTCTCTCTCTCTCTCTCTCTCTCTCTCTTTCTCTCCGTTTTCCTCTCTTTCTCCTCTCTCTTGTTATAGGGAAGGCTTAATTCGAGAGGGACTTGTTGCTTTCGAGCTGCATGTCTGAATATTTTTATGTTCTCTGATTAAAACAAAACTCTGGTTGATGCGTCGCCTTTGTCTTTGGCCCATGCTTTGATTGCTTGTTGAGTTTTTCTTGCTCACTTTCATCCCTCCCTAATCGTCTTCCTGAATCTTTTTGTTTGCATTTTTATTTATTTTTTTATTTTCCCACAAAAACTTTTTTTTTTGTGGGTCTCGCTCTCTCTGTCTGTCTCTCTCTCTGGTTCTGATTAGCGTTTCTCAGACTCAGCAGGAGGTTGGCTAGCTGTGGGGGAAGACAGTGCCGTGACCACCGTGACCACACAGTCATGCCTGAACACGAAGCCAGCCTTCCATGCATCCCATAATAGCCCCTGTTCTATTTCTGGACTCCGCCTTGCCATTTTTACCGAGAATGCACAGAAAAACGAAGCCTTATTTGACCACATGAATTCTCAGCTTCACTCCTCCCACAAGTCAAATTCTGCGACGCGAACAACATGTCAAAACATGCGAGTCTCATTCCAATAATCTGAAAGAGTCCTCCCTCTCCGCACCACTTCGGCCCCTAAAATGCATCGATTTAACACTGAAATGCTTAAACGGATGCAGTATGGCTTGGCTTGCCTGCTTTCTTCTGTCCATGCAGCTGATCTCTGGTCAGGTGTACTGTGTGGCCGCAGTCGGCTCAATTAGGACACAAACATGCGGCTATCAGCATGGCAACATAATGACTGTGATTTGGATTGAAGAGGAATGCATGACTACATACAGAAGGGCTGTTGACAAGGGAAAACGGTGTGTCAGTGCATGGATGTGTTTGTGTGAAAGTCTATATGAGCTTACCCTTATTATCGCTCTTTTCCCATAAACAGATCTCTAGCTTTGAAAACGAATGGGCTAACGTCAGTAAACTTGTTTATTTAATTACTTATGCACATTCAGACCCACACACACACACATACGTGGGTATTGGTAGCCTGGTGATAATAGCTCTGGGCTGGCGACCCAAACAGGTGTGATCCCAGATAGGGGTGACCCACGAACCGCAGCGTTACTGAGAATCATGGTGCCCTTGGGCAGGGCGGTTAACCTGAGCTTGCTCCAGGGGAATCGTCCCTGTAATGAATGTACTGTAAACAGATTTGAATGAAAGCGTCTGCTTATTGACAAGTAGGCAATTATACAGCAAGTTGCTTTGTGTAATACATTAATTTTTTAAAGATGATGCAGCTTATGGGGTTGGCGCACATGAGAGCATGTGCTGTTATAAGTCTCTCCGGTCAGAGTTTGCAGGGCGGTAGAATGAGACTCGGGGCTGCTGGTAATCCCTTTCTGGGCTCGGAGTTTCTGAACCTCGCTTTCACACTGATACTGGTTGGTTAGAGGGGGATTAGAGCACTTCATCATTCACTGGACCCCAGAATAGAGGTGTGGATCAGGGTGGGAAGAGGGAGAAAGGAAAGGAAGAAGGAAAAAGGAAAAAATCAGAAAGGTGGAGGGAAAGACAGAAGTAAAAAGACAGTAAGGAAAGAAAAGGAGAACACTAACAAAGGAAGAAAAAGTATGAAAGGAAAGTAAGAAGGGAAGAAAAGTAGAAAGAAAAGAAAAGGAAAAGGTAGGAATATGGAAAGAAAGAAGAAGGAAGGAAGGAAGGAAGGAAGGAAGGAAGGGACAAACTGTTAGGAAAGGAAACAGTAAGGTGGGGTAAAGGAAAGAAGGAAATAAGGAAGTAAGGAACAAAAAGGAAGAAACATAGGAAGGTAAGAAAGGGAGGAAGGAAAGGAGGAGAAAGGGTATAGGAAAATGGAAGGAAGGAAAGAAAAAGGAGAAAGAAAATAGGGAAAGGTAGAAAAGGAAAATAAAATTTGAAAGGTATTGAAGGAAAAAAGGGAAGAATGAAAGAAAATAATTAGGAAAGATGGAAAAAAGGAAGAATGGATGGAAAGAAAGAAAGAAAAAAGTAAGGAATGAAAATAAGGAAACAAACAAAAAAAAAGGGTGGAAGGAAAGAAAACTGGAAGGAAAGGAGGAGAAAGGAAGGAAGACAAGGAAGGAGAAAACAAATGAAGGAAAAGGGATTTTTAGGAATGAAGGAAAATAAAAATAAATGAGTTAGAAAGGAGGTGGAAAGAAGGACAGAAAATAAGAAGCAAATATGGTTTGTTAGGATAGGACGATATTTGGCCGAGATACAACTATTTGAAAGTCTGGAATCTGAGGGTGCAAAAAAATCAAAATACTGAGAAAATCGTCTTTAAAGTTGTCCAAATGAAGTTCTTAGCAATGCATATTACTAATCAAAAATTAAGTTTTGATATATTTACGGTAAGAAATTTACTAAATATCTTCATGGAACATGATCTTTACTTAATATCTTAATGATTTTTGGCATAAAAGAAAAATCGATAATTTTGACCCATACAATGTTTTTTTGGCTATTGCTACAAATATACCCCAGCGACTTAAGACTGGTTTTGTGGTCCAGGGTCACATATATGTGTGAATATAATGTATATGTGAGTGCGTGTGTGTGTGTTCTTTCCACTATGGTTTATGCTTCAGCGAGAGTGCTGATGTCATGTAGACACTGCCAAGATTAAAGTGCTGCACCCGCTGTCTGGGGTGTAAACACTGCCGGCACATTAAACACTGCAGAGAGAGAGAGAGAGAGAGACGGTGGGACAGGGTACAGGGAGCCATGTAAATGAAAGACAGAGACGGCGACAGAGAAAGATAGAAATAGCAAGAATGAGTAACAGAAAACAAGAGTGTGGGGAAAGAAAAAGTGTCTGATTAATGAAAGGGAAAGCTGTGTAATGACTCTCTAAAGGCTCACAGCAATGACATCAGCAGCAGTGCATGTTCATTAATGCGAGGAGCGTTCCTTCATCTCTCCTTTCACAGCATTTGCATTGTTTTCACTACAGCGCTGTAATTATAAGATGCGTTTACATGAGACACGTCAATGTAATGCTGCTTTAGCTGCTACAAGAGCCTCATGCACGCTACGCAATAGATTATGGCATTCATCAAGCATATTTTGATTTGATAATTCTTGTATTCCTGTTCTTGTCCTTCAAATCAACATCCTGCATCTGATTATGAAGGAAATAAGCAGTTCTCAGGGAGCTGATGGAAATCAGGCGAAAATAAAATAGTCACAAAAATAATTTGCCTACAGTTTAGAGATTCTGTGTTTGCAACGACAAGGAAAACACTCATCCGCTTACCTTGTTTTTTCCTCATAGTTTTGTCTTCGAGCTCAAGTTTATTCCTCCCTGAGGAACATTTCAGTGCCTTTTTAGCTCATTTTAGTTCTCAGTTTGGTTTCACTGACATGTCTCAGATATTAAAAAATAGACCTTACTGAGTCAATTGTCAGCATAAATTAATATTCTAGAGCTATAATGAATGTGGATGTTATAATATAATGAATAAAAGTTTGGTTACTCTTTATTTTAAGGTGTCCTTGTTACAGTGTAATTATAGATTTAAGTACTGAGTAATGTTAATTAACTACATGTACTTACTATGTGGTTAGGTTTCGGATTAGGGTTACTTGCATGTAATTATGCCTAATTAATTGTTATTATATTAGTAAGTACATGTAACGTGTAAAAAGGACACCTTAAAATAAAGTGTTACCGAAAGTTTCTTATGCTCAATGTAAAATGCAGTAAAAATAGTAATATTGTGAAATATTATTACAATTTAAAATAACAATTTTCTATTTTAATATTTTTTTAAATGATTTTTTCCCACTTTGACCACAAAGCTGAATTTTTACATTACTTCAGTCTTCAGTGTCACTTGATCCTTTAGAAATCATTCTAATATGCTGATTTTGTGATCAAGAAACATTTATTATCAATGTTAAAAACAGTTGTGCCGCTTAATATTTTTGTGGAAACAATGATACATCTTTTTTTTAAGATTCTTTGCTGAATAGAAAGTTCAAGTCGTAACAATGTAAGTCTTTACTGTCACTTTTAATAAGTTTAATGCTTCCTTGCTTAGTAATTGCTTAAAAACAGCGTTGTTTCACATAAGAATATAAAATGTAAATACGTGATGTCAGAATATACATTTTTTGGGTGAAATATCCCTTTATTCCCTTAAAAGTCTCAATTTGCTAATCTCATTGCTGTATAGGAGAAACAAATGAGATGCTAAACAGATCTCATTTATGATTTTCTTTCCTACAGGTCATTATGAACATCATATTAAACTTGTCTGGGCTTTTCCGCTTCTTATGCATGTACATGAACTTTTAAAAATACATGTGTGTGTATGTCTCAGTGATCTATGTTGTGTGTCTGTATTAACGCTATGAGTGTATGCGTGTCATGCTGGCTCCAGTCGCCAGCGGTTATCAAAGGCCTTGTGGGTGCTGTGTTGTCTCTCAGGCTTTACAGTCGTTCCCTCAGCACGTCTGGCTGGCCTGGCCTGTCCTCTATCATGCCTGCCAGATAGTGGCTCCTCTGTGCTGGGCTTTGTTTGGAGGTCAGGAGCCTTACACACAGCTGTGGACACAACACAGAGGCAGTTAAAGTCCCACAGTCCTCCCCTATCATCTCCCCCGCACACATACACACACAAATATGCTCAGGACATGGAGCCAGTCCAGCCTGATGAAAGAGGGGAAAGATGTGAGGCGTGAATCGAGGCTATAGTGATTCCACATCTCGGGTGCCAGGAGCGCTGCTCCTCTAGCTCCTTGACAGATGTCTAAGGATAGAACATGCGCCGGTTTGTATGAAAGTTAGTGATTCAGATCTTTTTAATGGTTTAAACTCTTTTCATAACTTGGCTCGTCTCGGTGGGGCAGAAGAGTGTTTTGGCCAGCTGTTGCAGCGAGTAGACAAACACGGTGAGGCGGCTCGATGTTATGTTTCCACTGTAAAGGCCATTCAATCAGTCTTTAATTCTCCTAATAGCCGAGAGACCGGCCTATGATTACACTTATACACACTGATAGTGGCTGATACACACTTCCCTTTGGCTCTGATTCAGCTCTACGTGTGACTCTGCAAGTTGTATTTCTCTTTCATTCACTTCTTGTTCTCTTTCGCTCTCTTTCTCTCTCACTTCCAACTGTTAGTCTGATACTCAGTTTAAAGGTGCCGTTTATGCTAATATCCGCCTTGTTGTTAACTTCGTTCTCACACCCTCTTTCCAAAACTCGAACGTGCTAAATGATTTACAATCAGAAATGATTCTGATTGGCTAGAAAAGTACTTACTTTCAGCCTAGGGCTGTCACAGAGACGGGTATGACTTCTTTGGACACCTATTTCACCGAAGTCTGACAGGTAATCGCATTTCGTGCGTCGTATTGCAAATATTGCTTAGAGCACCTTCAGTGCACTTTCTGTTTCATACTTATGCATGTGCAGACAAACACACCTTTGTATTGCAGCCTTGATCCTTAACCTATAATCTGCAAAAGTGATTCAATTTCCTTTATAGTCACACATTCACTCCCCTCTGAATATTACTAACATTATTCCTGCTCGTGCCTTTTCTCCTCCATCTCTCTGTGCCTTTATTTTCAGTACAATTCTCCTTGAGTTGTCGCACTTTAATACTCTTTCAATAACTCTTTATCCTCTTTGTGGAGTATTGGTAAGAGCCGGAAGTCATGCACTTCAGAGCCCCCCCACCTCACTTGTGCAGAGAATTTCCAACATGGCAGCTCTTTGTTCGAGCAAGTAAGCAAAACCACCATTTCTTCATTTCAATGCAACACTGTCCACCTCAGCTGAAGAACAGACATTTAATATTCTTTTAAAATCAAATTGGAAATTGATTACTGGGTCAATGAGGTGATACAATTTTTTTGTGTTATCTATTCATTTATTCAAAAATATACTAGCATTCAAAAGTTTGGGGTCTGCAAAATTTTTCTTTTTTAAGAAAGAAACACTTTGAGCAAGGTTGCATCCAATTGATTAAAAGTGACAGTAAAAACTTTTAGAATGATTACTGTTTCAAATAGATGCCATTCTTTTGAACTTTCTATTCCTCAAAGAATCCTGGGGAGAAATAATCATGGTTTCCACAAAAATATGAAGTAGCACCACCATTTTCAGCTGTGACAATAATAATAAATCTTACTTCAGCATTTTAGAATGATTTTTGATGGATCATGTGACACTGAAGACTGGGGTAATGGCTGCTGTAAATTCATCAAATACATTAAAAAAATATTTTAAAATTATTTCAAAACAGTTATTTTAAAATTGTAATAATGTTTTACAGTATTGCTGTTTTTATTGTATTTTTGATGCAGCCTCAGTTAGCATAAGATATTTCTTTTGAAAACATTGCAGTCTTAATGGGAGCAACATTTTGAAAAATAGTGTACAATAAATTTAAAATTAAATACATACAATGATTTCAATTTCCAACTTCTATAATAAGCATGTTTTAAATTTCAGATTTTTTTGGGAAAAAGTAAAAAACATCAGGATGGTCATATTTTTGCAATGAAAAAAAAAAGCCGTCATTAAGTAGCTTGATATAATTTTTAATATTATTTCTTTGAACAAAATAAACAAAAAAAATAGTCTAGTTTTGCAATCAAATTCCATTTGTTCTATTTGTTGCAGATGTTGGTTCATGTGCACATTCATCTGATGGACATCTGTTGACGTCTGTGAGCTGTCTTTTGGTAAAATGTGTCTCAAAAACCACAAGAAAAATTGTCGACTGTGTGCACTGTTGACGCAAATTGCTGCCTGGTGAATTAAGACAGCCTTACCAACCACAAATTTAAAATGAGCTCCCATTTTGACATGTTTGTGTATAGTTTGTTATTTCTTAGATATTTAATGGTCGGGTTTTCACGGTCAATTCAAGTGTAGATGTGGGGTTAGAGAGAGAAAGAGCTCAATGCTATGCTGTTGACTCTGATTCAGAGTCTCAAAAGAGAGTTCTCACACTGGCCAGAGTCTTTACTACTGCCTCTGTCATACAACAGGGAAATGCAAGGGTTAGGTTGAGGTCAGTAAATCGGCCGTGTTTACTCTTTTATGTTATTTTCTGTGTGTGTGATTGTCCAGGACTGGAAGGACTGTCTGCAGGTGGCTTATTCAGGTTCTCCTGCAGATCTTGCAGGTCTGAGCGCACCTTTGCTCTTAATGAATCTTACTTTTCTCCTTGGGAGAAATCGCATCTTTAGCGCTTAGTGGAACACACGCAGTCTCATCTTTGCTGCATTGTGTTTTAGCTCTACAATAGCGCTCCAATCTTCTCATTTTCAGAGCTGTTTAACCTCAGATCTGGGATCAGCCTTGCCTTTCCTCATACGGTGAACGTTGCTTCTACAGTAGTTCAAACAGGGGCATGTGATCGAGAGGAAGTCTGTTTTCCTGCCATTCGCACTCTCCATTTTGGAGCCATGAGAGAAGAAAATGAAACACATTTATCTTGGGTTTCCCTCTTCTCTCAACCCTTCATGTGTCCTTCCTTCTGCTTTTATTTGTCGAGAACACACGTACACAAACCCCCGGAACGATGCGCCCATGCAGCGCCGTCGATATTCAGAAGGGCCCTGAATGGATGGCTGGCATTTGCATGCATTGATTGAGTGCATGTTTGCCCAATATTTCAGCGCAGCTGATGGCTTTATTAGACACATTGATTTAGAAGGCAGATAGATGGAGGTGGACGACAGGGAGGGGAATGAACAGAAGCGAATGAAGGAGGAAAGAGAGGGAACATTGTGACACACATGCTGAAAAATGGAGCAGTTTGCGTTGCTTTTCTGTGTATCTGGCAAACCTGAAATTGTAATAAATCACGAATAATAATAAATTAATCACAAATAATAATATATAATAAATTGGTTTTGTATTGAATCAAAAGGGCACACTGTGACTTTTAGATCCTCTGTTGGTCATTTATAAAGTTATTAATTGCATTGGTATTATATTGTTACATTCATTTATATTTAATTTACATTAGAAAATATTAATTTTAAAAAGTCCAAATTCCCATTGATTATTTGATGAACAATAAAAGTCCAATGTCATCTTCATTACTTGTTTTTTTTGTTTGTTTTTTTTACATTTAATGGCATTTCATACTATTTTCAAAAATGTAGTTAAACAATTAAAGGGAAAAAGAAGACATGAAAGAGAGGAGGCTAGAGTGAGAGATGGCTTTTGGACAGTGAGAACTGTGTGACATGTTGTGTGTGTGTGTCCTGAAAGAGTCTGATTAGGAGGACGGTGTTGGGTTGTCAGAGGAAGCGGTGGCCTAACGTGAGAACTCTCACCTTTTCACTGACTGCACTCAACTTTAGTGTGACCCTTACTAACCACAATGTGCACGCACACACACACACACACACACACACACACAGAGAGAGAGAGGCATGAACACAGGATGATTAGGGGTGGATAACACTACAGACCGCTGAATGCTTTCTCCCTCTCATTCTCTCTCTCTCTCTCTCTCTCTTGCTTCACGTTGTAGTTAAATGTGCCTTAAATCGGATTTTTTTCCACTCACATGTGACACAGATCTGACACACTGTCCGAACAGCAAAAACCGCATTCATTGCTACACTTTCCATGACCTTTCTAGTTATTCACGTTTACTTGTTAAAGGGGTCATATGCGATTTCAAGTTTTCCTTTCTCTTTGGAGTGTTACAAGCTGATTTTGCGTAGATAAGATCCCTGAAGTTGCAAAGACTAAAGTCTCAAAACCACAGAGATATTCTTTATCAAAGTTAAGACTCTGCCACGCCCCCCTAAAACGGCTCGTTCTAACACGCCCCCACATATCTACCTCACTATGTGGAAATATTAGCATAATGCCGCCCAACTGTTCACGCAAAGAAAGAAGGCGTGGTTTCAGTAACCGCAGTTAGTGTTGAAGCAGCCATGGTATTTGAAAAATAATGTGTTTTTTGAACATTAAAGCATGTCAACATATTCTGTTACACCAAATACACAAAATAATGATCTTTAAAAAAGCATCATATGACCCCTTTAAGAACTTTCTATTCATTTAAAAAAAAATTTTTTTGTTGTTACTTTTTTTAATATTTTTAACCATTTAAAGTAGATTTCTATTTGTATGAGATAGCAATCTTTGAAACCAACCATTTTAAATGATGATACTTTTTAGTGTACAAATGTATCCAGATCCTCAATGCACTTAATAATGTTGCTGGCTGACAAGCGAATTTTATTCTGCACAAACACTCTTACATATTTAGTCAGTTTTAGAGCAAAGGAAAATGTGGGGGAAAAAAATCTAAATATAGTTTTTTTTTATGTTTAAAAAAATATGACTTTGGGGGGGGGGAAAGTAGCCAGAAAAGTTTTGTGTATGTCTGTTGAACGTGCACTAGTAAGTAAGATTATTTGAATGAAATTAATATTTTTATTCAACAAGGAAGCATTAAATTAATAAAAAATTACATTTATAATGTTACAAAAGATTTCAAATAAATTGTGTTCTTTTGAACTTTCTATTCACAAAAAATTCAGCAACAAAACATTGATGAAAATAAGATTTCTTGAGAACCAAATCAGCCTATTAGAATGATTTCTGACTGGAGTAGAATGAAGACTGGAGTAATGGCTGCTGAAAATTCAGCCTTACCACCACCACAAGAATAGAATACATTAAAAAATATATTAAATACATTTTAAAATATATTACAGTTACATTTTATATACATTTTAAAATAAATTAAAATAAAAACTCAAGCATAAGAAACTTCTTTCAAAAACATTTTGAATGGTAGTGTATCAGGTTTGAGTGTTTTACACATGCAGGTTTAAGAGTGTCACCTAGGGATGGGTACCGAAACCCGGTATTTAATCGGTCCCGGGGCTAAATTATGAAAGACCGGAGTATCGATAAACTCTGACGTTAACGGTTCTGCTTTCGGTACTGGAGAAATTAAGAAAACACACATACGTTTATTATTGCTATATATACATTATCTTGCAAATTCTATCTCACCAGAGTCGCCAGCTGTTTTTCAAACATTTGTCTGTGATTCATTTTTGCTATTCGAAATTCAGAAGCGAGATCACGCCCACGCGGAGGAGCTTCAGCACGCGCAACATGAAAGCCCTGTTCAATTATGATAGAAGAGAGAACTAAACATTCAAACATCTGCTTACACTTTAGACCTGTGGCGGTTTTATTAAGCTAATTTCATTTTTTTTTTTCGATTTTGGCTTCGAAGGATTATACAAAAGAAGACATGAGGTAAAGCTATTAAAAACTAGCTGCGTTTCGTATTGCGCAACTTCTTT
>NW_015542322.1:510984-512599 GCF_001515605.1 Sinocyclocheilus anshuiensis | reverse complement strand
AGAGTAGTAATACCGTTAAAACCTTAACGATACCCATCCCTAGTGTCACCTGTTCAAACTGATGTCTGATATGGGTCACATTTAAAAAGTCATGTAAACAACCACATGAAAAAGTGAACTTATGCAGAAAATTGGAATTTGGGCTTTTTGGTTTGTGGCGTGAACACGTCCCCTCTGTCATTGTCTCTATATCTCTTTTTAGCCCAAGCCGTACTGAACAATTCCCTCTAGAAGCGGCCCTTTCCATTTGATTTGAGTCTGCATGTGTGTTCAAGCCAAGCAGATGAGGTTTTTGGTTACACTTCTGTTAAAACCCCCCAAAGGAAACTGCTGCCTTTTCTCCCTCCCATCACTTATTTTGAACATGGGAGGGCTAGGGTTTTGCTGTACCTCAGCTTTGGGGTTTCGGGCGTGCTTCACGCTCTCTTGCAGAGGCCAAATATAGAGGCTCGTTCCAGTGTGGGTGCAAGACACCGCCAGACCTGACCAGACTAGACCCCTCTACAACAAGTGCTGCTATTTCCACTTTCCAACAGGAAACCAGCTGTGTGGCTTTAGCTTAGCAAGGGCTTTTTGAGTTTGTGTGTGTGTGTGGAAGAGAAAATAAGGAGGGTTTTAATGTCTTGCGTGCATGTGCAGGTTAATCTTCACGTTGGACAGAAGAGCATTTGTGTGTGTGCATATCGGATGTAATGAGCAGTTACCAATGGTCGTCAGAGAGCAGGAAGCTACTCCCCCCCCCGTGCTCCTCTGTATCTGCTTTCTCCCTCATCCCTCACTCCTCCTCGTTTACTCTTACAATAGAGTGTCATTGTTTGCAAAGCTGCAAAAACGACCATTGTTTAGCTGCGCTTGTGGTTGGAAAAAGGGCAATTTAATATCTGTTCAGCATTTAAAGTGTAGCGATATTGTGCTGATAACGTTTACGCACACACATACATGCACACACACAAATCAAGGTGGGGACTTTCCTTTGACCTCTATTGTTTTTACACTGAGCTAATTTATACTTACTCCTATCCCTAAACCTAGCCCTCACAGAAACATTTTTGCACTTTTACATTTAGTTTTTTGTTGTGCACGCAATTTTTCAGGTTTTTCTATCTTTGTTGGGTGTTTTGTTCCCACAATATACACTGGTTTGTAACAGTTCTAGTATTTGTAACCATTTTTTTTTAAATAAATGAATATATTTATTCAGCAAGGATACATTAAATTGATCAAGGTGACAGAAAGAAAAATATTTATAATGTTACAAAATAATTTTGTCTTTCCTCTCCAAATATAGTAAAGTAAACTTCAACATACATTTTAAAAAATCTATTTTACTTTTAAGGACATCCCCAGACATTCCCAAAAGGAGGTTTTGTCATATTTTGTTAACTTGTGTGGACAAATAGGTCTCCAAAATATTGCTAAGCAAACCCACACACACACACACACACACACACACATTAACACACAGAAGACCATAAACCAAACATCTTAGCAAACCAAGAAAGACAACAGAAGCAAAACCACGTATATACACATGGTTTGTACATACACGCACTTACACAATGGCAGGGCACAGAAATATCATTATGGGTAAAAAAAAAAAAAAAAAAAAAGAGGG
>NW_015542322.1:505503-510627 GCF_001515605.1 Sinocyclocheilus anshuiensis | reverse complement strand
AATAATTATGGGGAAAAAAAAAAAAAAAAAAAAAAAGGAGGAGTAAGAAGACCAAAAACAGCAACCTGAAGGAATTAGTTAGTGTGACTAAAGTAGTTCAGAAGAGAATAGCTTGAGTAATTCATCTGCAGGTCTCTGCATGCCTATTTGCACAAGCTCTGGATGCGTGTGTGTGTAAGTGGACACATACCTAGAGCAGCGGAAAAAGTCATTTGTGTCTGTGTTACTCATTAATGATCAGGGCCCATCCAGCCACTCCTGTTTTGTTTGGTTTCTGTGCATGTGTGTGTGCGCATATTTGTGTGCGAGTATGAGTGAATGAAGTGTGTTTGCTTTTCTCTCCCCCATAATGGTTAATTGCCCTCTCCTCCTCCTCCTCCTCTTGGCTTAATGAGGTGTCTGACCCCTGGTTGCCTCCAGCACCATCAGAGCCTTATCATAACACACACACACACACACACACAGAAACGTACGCATGCTGAACATGGCTTCTCCCACAGTTCCTGTTATTCCCGCAGTCTCCGTACAAGAAACTAATGAGTTGTAGGTACGTCTCCTTGGGGTCCACATTCTGTTTATGTGACTCCCTTCAAATGTGAGTCGTGCTTTCGTTGGTCGTCTTTGCCAGCCAGCACTGAGACAGATGCCAATGTCTGTTTGTGCCGGTATAAATACTGATAGTTGATTCTCGTGGCATGTTCAGACGAGTCAGTGTAATTAGGCTGCTGGATTATACCAGGAAAGAGGCGTGCGGCTCACCTACGTATCCAGCATCTGTGATTAAAGTTAGAATGCGTAACTGCTGTTTCTGGCAGCCTGTTAGTGCTAGTGCTTCAGCAAACACCTTTAAATATCAATGTTATTCTGAAATTATGTCTGTGGTGATTACGCTTAAACACTTGCAGTTTTTTGAAGGTGCAATTTGACATAGCCATTGTTTATGAATTTTGTTTGTACTATGACTATACATAGTGTGTAGTATATATAGATAGTGTCATAGAGCTATAACATATTTCTTTGACTGTGTATATATACAAGTGTATCTCAATAAATTAGAATGTCGTGGAAAAGTGTGTTACACCTAATGTTGTTAAATGAATGTTTATTGCATTATTTCAGTTTCATGTGTGTTACCATGATGGTGTTTAGTGTTTGTGTGAATGACACTGTGCACCTTCTATATATGTTATTATTTAAAAGCTGCGTGTGATGGGTTTTGGTTCATCATGTGACTTTCTCATCACCACCTGCATTTGGTGGTTATCAGTGTATTACAAAGGTACACAACAAATTTCAGTACTTCAGTAGGTTGGTATATTTACATTATATCAGTTAATGAAATTACGGTATTTAACTGCAATTTTAAGTAAAAATGGTAAAACCTAAAATGTTGCTACCGTATTTTTTACAGTAAAATTCCGGCAACCACAGCTTTTTTTTTTTTTTTTTACAGTGCACTCTGATTATAGTGATAACATAATCATCATTGTTGAAAACGGTTATGCTGTTTTTCAGGATTCCTTGAAAAATATATTACTTTATTGAATATATATATATAATATTAGTTATATATATTATATAAATTACTTAAATGTATATTTTTAAATAATTACTTTAAAATGACTTTGAAAAAGTCACAATTTGCATTCAAGTTATTTTAGTTTTTATTCTTTTGAAGACATCCATAACTTTGACATTTCATTACAAATTTTAAACAAGTCATTATGTAAATCATCATGGCAATGGAATTTATTGAAGTGCAGTCACTTTAATCTATATCTCACAGTTGTTTCTATGTGGACATGTTGATGTGAGATAAATTGTGTTGTATTTATGGTGCATTCTAGTTATCATTACCTCCATGTTAACTGCCATTTTGGCGAATCTAATCAGCCTGGTGCCTGGACCCCTGTGGCTGTCTCTGATTGGTTCCTCTCTTCCGCCATCACAGGAAGAACACAAACCCCAGCTGACTAGTCAGCCAATCATCAGCTAAGCTCTCTTTGAGACCTCTGGAAGAACTTGCGTGTGTGTGTATGGGTTGATTTTTGCATTAACTATGTGTATTCTATTTTTATAGGGAGTGTGTTGGTTCTTATGCATTCGTGCCCATTTTCCTGCATGATGATGTCTTTGTAAATGCATAACTTTGCATGTCTGTGTTGTGTAAATGCTTGTATGTGTATATGTGTGAGTGTGTGTCTAGACACTCAGCCACCTTTCAGTGTGTGAGAGATGCAGCATGCACTTCTGCCGTTGATGATGTGAGAGCGTCACCCAGTATCCCAGACACACTCATCCACCCTCTGCTCCTCCCATCCTCTACACTCATCTCTCTCTCTTTGTCTCTTCTGTCATTCTCTTCTCTGGGGGATTCTGAGCTTTATAGTCTGGGGTGTCTTTCAGTCTCTTGACAGGCAGACGGATGAGCGCTTGAAGGACTGCTGCGTGATTTCTGTGGCAGTGTGTGAGAGTATAGGGGCGGATACCTGGAGTGAACTCTCAGAAACCTCCAGTCTGGTGCCAGAAGGGTTTGACTGACAGCTGCTGAACCTATACAAATCTCCAAAGAGAGAGTGGGAATGTGGAAACTCTTAAGGAGAGTTGTGAATGTGGAAACAAAGAACTGTAAAAGATGTAGTGTTGACTGTGAAGTGTGTAATTTTTGCATCACTAGTGACACCAAACAGAATTGCAAAACTAAAGACTGCTTTAAACATGGAATTGCCATTGATCCAAATCCTGCCTAGAGATGGAAATCAAGAAATATTTGGGAAAAGGTTTGTAAAAGCTGTTAAGATAGAACAAAAATGTGGTAATATATTCATAGATTCATTTTTATAAAAAACCTGACAGTGTGTATCTGTAATACGTTGGCATATAAACATCCAGTCAACTGCAGTACAAAATACAGTAAAGAGGCCTAAACGCTATATTTTTGATTCACTAAAAAGAACCAGCTCAAGTTCACTGGACCTCACTGTTTGTGCCTTATGTTTTCGCTTTACTGAATTAACCGAATCATACGAGTCATTCGTTTGGTAATCTGGTATGTGTTTGATTCACTAAAATGAATCCGTTCATAAGAGTTGTTTGTACGAGAAGCGGATTACGCTGTTAACGTTGCATTCAAGTAGCTCTGTTGTGGTGCTGCATTACAGGAGACACTGTAAGTGTATTTTTATTACGGCGTATTGCAAAACATAGACAGAAAATGCAAGTGCTAGAACTGATACAGAACAAAATATGACTGAATAACTCCAAATAAGAACCTGTTTTGTTCTCGCCTCAAACTCGCAGTTGAACCAGTGTTGTTGTATCGGCTTCTGCCATTGCTAAGGTAACATTTCTTCCTGTTTATAAACACATTGAATGACGTGGAACATGAAAATCATGATATGCTGGTGTCTGTTGTAAATTTAGTGATGCAATTCTGTGTTTAATTTGAGCATGGGAGCCTGCTGCTTGATGGGTTTATGGTGGCTCAAGGTAGTGCAAATGACTGATTCAAAACTTCATGCTTATTTGGGCAGACGTTGATTTTTATGAGCGCTAGTTCTGGACCAACACTGTTCCAGTTTGGTTGTTGTGTGTTTTCAAAGTGGTGGTCACATTCAAATTCTAAGGAGCCTCTATTCTTCATGACTGGGAGGCTGCTTTTCTTGAACTGTGCCATGGAAATCTGTCCATTTGCAAAGGTTTATCCTTTTCTATCTTTCATTTATTCTCCATTTCCATTCTTGTACTGCTCTCTTAAGATGATTCAGATCACTTGGATTGGTTCTCTTGGGTGATCTGCTCTCTGCCTCCTTGCCTCTCTGCTTTTCTCCTCAGTTACTGAAAGACTGAAGAGGAATGAGAAAGCAGGGTGAGAAACATTAGTAAAAGAAGCGTAAGAGTAGGTAGTAGTCATCCTAATGGAAATGAGAAAAAAAGGTGCACAGTTTTTTTGTGCCTGTTTCAGTAAAAATTCACAGTAGTGAGAGGATGAAGGGGATGGTTGAGACTGACCTGTTGGTCATTCTTAGTTTGATCTGTCCCTAGTTAATTGAACATATAGGTTTTTCTCACATTGGTGCTCTCTCACCTTGACACCAACTACTGCCTGGCATGTAACAGAGTCAAGCCTGATTATGTCATCTGCTTTCAGTTTATTAACCCTTATATTTGTGCATTTTATTTGTCAGATGCATGTTTATGATTCACTAAAAATAACATGCTTATTATAAGTTTGGCAGTTGGTTTCACTGTATGTTTTTGATTCACTTAAAAAAACGTCTCATAAGAGTCATTCGTTCGGTAGTCTCGTGTAGCCAGACCTTCAGACTGACGGCTGAAGGTCTGGAATCCATGGCAGCTTTCTTTGGCCAAGGCCCGCCCATGAGGCCGTTTGACCGACATGTCAAACAACCAATCACAGTTCGTTTCGTTCAGCGGCACGTATCAGGGCGTGTAAATGTCGCCACAATAACAGACCGGTGTGTAAAACTCTCGGACGTATTTTAAAGATTCTGTGCCGCGAACTTTAAATATTTGACATACTTTTGAGAATCCAGCGTTTAGGTGATCCTGATAAGCGCTCGTCGTCACAGTTGTAAACACGACGGCTTTCTTCTGTCGTAAGGGGGTTTGGCGTCACGGCATCTTTGTTTCCAGGCGGAACGTTAAAGAACGTGACACACACGTCTCCCAGAAATCCTGTATAATTCAACCAATCCGATGACGACTTAGAAACTCCTGAAGTGTTTCCACGTTTGTGTGGCATATGCATCAGACGTTCAGCCAATGGTCTGTGGGCGTGACGTCTGAGTCTGAGACTATTCGTTCGGCAGTCAGTTACATTGGTTGCGCTATATGTTTTTAATCCACCGGCTCATAACAGCCATTGGTTTGGTAGTCGGTCTACATTGTTTGCACTGGACATTTTTATTTACTAAAAAGAACGTACTCATATGAGTCATTCATTGGGGAATCAGTCTACACTGGTTGTACGGAATGTTTTTGATTCACTTAAAAAGAATCGTCTCGAGTTATTCATTTGGGTTTTGAACTACACAGGTTGGGCTCAGTATTTTGCTTTTTGTTTGCACTGTTCTTGATACCCCGCCCCCCCCCCCCATAATT
>NW_015542322.1:499674-505441 GCF_001515605.1 Sinocyclocheilus anshuiensis | reverse complement strand
CCCCCCCCCCCCCCCCCATAATTTTGATACCAGATATTTTTGTAATGTAATTTGACTCAGTAATAAGCAGCCCACAAGCTTCTCCTGTGAATGTTAGTACTATCATCACATAATTTTCATAAACACAGGAAGGCCTATAATACTATTATCCATTGTTAAGACAAGTAATTTGAATTTCCACATTTTAGCAACGTTAGTAACGATAATGGTAACGTTATCAAATTCATGAACACAATTTATATTTATGCATATATCTTTATGATTTTTTTAAATCTATTTTTATTTCAATTTAAGCGTAGGCTTTTACATAAAACGTTTTTTTTTTTACTATCATTGTTGAGCGAGTTCAAACGTTTCACTGGTAGTGTGCAGTGGATTTCCTCGTATTTTTCCTCATTTTGACTTGCAAAACTAGGCTGCTATCAGTAGGGGGCGACACTGCTAGAGGGCGCTGTAGGTAGTAAGGTGTGAAAGGGGTCAGACTTGCGGTCAAAGTGTTTACTGTAAACAGATTGTTGAACAAACAGCGGCTAACATGCTCACCGGCAGACCCGCTGTCCACTGTTGACTTAACTGCTCCCTTATCAGAGAGAGCAGCACACGGTCAGCCCTGAATAAACATTCCTAACACAGGAGTCCTTTGTGTGCATGAGTGCATGTGTATGTCTCTGTATGTGTGTGTGTGTGTGTGTCACTGCGCACAACTCGAATGAGGAAATACTCAGTTTAACTTGTCCGTATAGTGCTTACAGCATGCTACTACAGCCTGCGCAGTCGCATGCAGATTTAAAACAAGTTAATGATCTAGCCGAGCGCTCAGGGCTGAAGGCCAAAGCCAACCCAGCCAGATCCACATGCTCTGAACCTGCACCACACTGATACCACAGCTCATCCCTTCAAACAGCTTCACATAACAAACATTACACAGATCAGAACCACATTGGACCAGGACCAGCTCTTTTATCGCTCTGTGCTGGCTGTAAAGCACCGCATGAGGCCTTTGATGTTGTTTTGACTTTGGGTGTCCTGTGTAAACCAGTGTGAGAAAGCAGATATCATGATTCATCAATAACTTTGTATTTTATCTTCTTCGTAGATTTTTTTCTCCCTTTATATAGATGTATGTAAAATAAAATAAATAAATATACTGTTTTCATACACTTTATTTTCTTTTAATACTCTAAAAGTTTGGAGTCACTAAATTGTTCAATTGTTAAAATTAAAAGAAGTCTTATGCTCACGAAGGCCGCACAAATATAGTAAAAAAATTATATTGTAAAATATTAGTACAGTTTAAAATACTGTTAGTTTTATAATTGAAAATGACTGTGTTCTATTTGAATATACTTTTATTCCTGTAATGGTAATATTAAATTTTCATCCGGCATTACTCCAGTTATCAGTGTCACATGATACTTCAGAAGGATCTTTTTTTTTTAATTATTATTATTTTAAATTAAAAATATTTGTAATCATTACATTTTTTAATTAATTATTTTCATGAATGTGTGTATATGTGTATATATACATATATAATATAGGTAATAAAATATTTTTAAATGTCATCAATTAAATAACTAAGTGATCCTACAATAACTTATAGGTATATGAGAGAAGCTAAAATTTATTGAAAAAATTTGTGTTTGAGTGCACCTCTTAAAGAGTGTAAGGAGGATACATTTGCAGAGAGTGATGAGTGACTGTCATGTCAAAGCCCTTATATGCAGATTATTTTAGTGTGTTTTGTGTTAATTATGTGCTCCTTCATTTAGAATAACCCAAATTTATCGACATTAGATTAAGAGAAAGAACAAATTTATGTGCGTAATGTATGCACCTGTAGTGAATCTGGCAGAAATATTTATTGAACCTTCTCCGTGTGTATGTAATTATAAATGAATAAAACCCACTGTGGGCACATAGTTTTTATGTCACATAATTCTTTTAACGCTTTTTGTTCGCATCCACGAAACAAAAAGTGAAAATTAACGATTTCTTTCCTAATTACTTTTCACATAGGGATTCGCTGATGTTAATAAGAATTCAGTCCTGCGTTAATGAGCCTGTTGCATATATGTGTGTGTGCTTACGTGCATGTTTGCGTATGTGTGTAAGCATATGAGATCAGGCTTTCCTGTGTGAGTAAGTACCCCTGTCACTTGTGTTGTTGCTTTATGTCAAAACATCTCAAAGCAGGGACTGCGCTCTGACTCTCAACACACTCACGCACACACACACACATGCATACACGCACTCTGTCGGTACGCAGCATGCTGCCAAGTCTCTGGGTGGTTGCAGAGCTCAACCTGTTAAAAGGTTGAACTCTTGGGAAGGTGCTGATCTGAGTGCACTGCACAGAGGCCCTGTGCACTCCTGTCAGCCTGCAACACACACACATAGTGAGCTGCCTACATAGGCTGAATTTTAAGCAATCAAAGGTGCGTTCCCAGAGCGAATGCTTTTCAAAAAGGTCCAAACTTAATTATGCTGCCTCGATTTGGCCGGATTCCATGTAGCCTTTGAAGAGAAGGCAATCCCAGGATGCACTGCGACAACTCTTACTATCTCTTGGCACAAAAGTGCACAGCTGTGGTCAGATACAAAAGGAATGCCTTATACCATTTTATTGTGTTCTCAACTGACTTTTTATATGTTGTAAAGGAGATTCTGAGATTTTCTTCTGCTGAAATATGGCAGCAGTTTTTCTCCATTACGGCAACCGGCTCAGGTCCTCCCATTTTATTTCAACAGATTTATTTACCTCACAAGCCTGGAAGCATGCAGTAATTCAACACAGGTAGTGTGCGTGCACATGTTGTGCTTATGTGTGAAAAAAAAAAGAGAATGAGACCGAATGGAAGATACGGAGAGAGAAAGTGAGAATGAGAAAGAGTGCCGGATCAACAAGTCAGCATTTGTAGAGACCCTGTTAATTGGCATTTGTGACAATAGAACACTGGCAGTTATTGATTCCAGATCGGACAGGGATCGAATATGCAGAGTATTACTTCCCATCATGACTGAACTCACTGTGAGTGGGTGTTTGTGTGTGTGTGTGTGTGTGTGGCCTGTGAAAGTACGTTCATTGGTTTTAATCAGTGAAAATAGTGTGGGCTAAAGGAAGCTCTTTAATATCTCAATTGTTGCCACATTGTTCCTAAATAGCAGTTAAATTAAATAGAGGAAATATTGGGATTTTTACTTTTTGTTTTCTTTTTTCCTGACAAAAGGGAGTCATACATAAATAAAAAGCAGAAAAAAAGGTTTCTGACCTGACCACACCTTTTTAGTCTTTTAGGAGGGACAAAAAGTATGATTTTCTTTCTTCTGTGGAACATAAAAGCAAATATTTTGTAGAATTTTGTTAATAAAAGAGTTTTGGTTCTATTGACGCTCATTGTATGGACAAAAAAATACAATGGAATTCAGTGAGAATTGAAAGAACATGGTTCCTGACAAAAGGGTGTCATACATAAATAAACAGCCCTCCTTATTGCAGAAAAGAGGTTTTTGTTTTCCTCTAAAAATCCTTTAAACAACAAGATAAATTTACTTGAGGACCAGAGAATTTAGACTTTTTAATACAAGTGTATTTTCTCACAGTCAGATTTTGTGTTGTTTTCACTATAAACATGTTAGAAATAAGTTTGATGTTATAAGATTAAAATAAATGTAATTGACTTTTATTGAAGACAAACTATGATATGTCTTATGTTGTACAGTATTGCTAGTAAATTAAAAAATTGTTATTTAGAAAAAATATAATTGTAAGTAAATATATTGTTTTTAATATTTTGTATTTATTTTACTAGAAAACAATACTCATTTAAAAATCAAAAGATGTTAATATCAGTTTTTAAAATTATCCTAGACTCTGATTAAACAGAAAGCGATTGGAGACTTTTTTTTTGCTTCTCACATTTTTAGGCTGAGAGAATAACCCTGGTAATTTGTCTCAGTTTCAGAAGACATCTAAAAAACATCACATACATCATCTTTTTAGACTTTTTAGAGGACAAAAAGTATGATTTTCCTTCTTCTGTGGAACATAAAAGCAAATATTTTGAATGGTAACAAAAGAAGTTTGTTCCCATTGAAACTCATTGTATGGACCAAAAAATGGAAGTCAATGAGAATTGAAAGAACATGGTTCCCAACATGCCTCTTTTGTGTTCTGCTGAAGAAAGAAATTCATACAGGTTTGAATGACATGAGGGTGAGTAAATGATGGCAGAATGTTCATTTGAGGGTGGACTGTCCCTTTAAATATAACTGAGCGCTCCATTATGTCTCCAGCTGAGCTGTAGAAGAGCGACCTCTGAGGAGTGCAGGTATTGGCTGATATCTCTGGCAGTAACGTCACAAGGTCAAATGACGCCTCTGTGTGCGTGCTCCCCTGTGAAGATGACCTTTGCTGAGAATGTACAGATTGCAGGAAGTGCTCCCTAATTTTACTCCCCAGCTGGGAAGGCTTGCTGCTTTATTTCACCAGATGTCCAGCAGACATCTGAATGTTACGGATGAATGCGGCTGTGTGATGGAAGGCGTAATTCAACTTTAGTGCAAGTCAGATTCAGATGTGTCTCTGGTACTGCTTTACCAGCCTCCGACTCTCCACCTGACTGGTGGAGTCCAGAGGCTGGAAAAACATGAAAGAGGCCCCTGGGCAGGTTCACTGTGAGAAATAAGGGGTAATCTTTAGGCCTCAGTAGAGCAATGATGAGGAGAGGAAGATAAGATGACTGCCTGATCTCTGTATATGAACCTTTTCATCTGCATGTGTTTAACCCGTGTGGTTTCTAAAAGCACCTGCTCTCACACGCAAACGCAAGCAGAGGAAATTATTGCTCAGAGGTTGCTCTTTCATGGCTCAGGAACCTTCTTAGAAGAGGTTTGAACCAATGAGACTGTAGTTGACATATGTTAAGAGTTTGTGACACAGAGACCGAAACTCTTCAGAATCTGAGTCTTTTTCCCAAAAGAACAATCAGAGGAGCACATAATTAAGCAAAAGTCTTTTCCATTTCCAGTTTTGCAACTGAATTTAATTCATTTTTATTACATTTTATGCTATTTTTTTTGTTGCCATTTCTGCTGTTTCCACCAAGATAATGTTTTCTAGCTGGCTAACACAGATGAGATTCAGCCAAAATTGCTATAATTCTTTGTGATTGTTTTGAAATCAAAAGTAAAGACCTAATTGCATCAAGAATGCTACCTATTAACTATAATTATATTAGCATCCATACCAACACACAGTAATATTCTGTTTATTAAGTATGTGCTGCAGTTTTGTTGTCTGCCACTTTAAATGCTGGAGCTCTTTAAGTTTAGGTAGATTTTGATTGGCTCAATGTTTTAAAAATGGTTTAATTTGATGTCCTTATTGTTATAACTGTGGTGTGGACTTTGCTAGTATTAGAAGTGAATTAGATGTGAACAGGCCTTAAAGGGGTCATATAATGCGATTTCAATTTTTCCTTTCTCTTTGGAGTGTTACAAGCTCTTGGTGCATAAAGAAGATCTGTAAAGTTGCAAAGACTTTTCGCTGTGGATCGCCGGATCGGCTTTCACCATGGACGAAGCGGAGTCCAGCCCGGGGTCGTCGCATGTTGTTGCCACAAGCCCGCCGGACTCTCCTTCGTCGAATCCGCTGCCTCTGCTCACTGTAGCCCGCCGGCCGTTCCCCACTTTAGCCTCCGGCCTCTGCTCACTCTAGGCCGCCGCCGCTCACTCTAGGCCACCGTGTGTGACGCTGTGTTTCGTT